>NC_056729.1:47278810-47576310 GCF_019279795.1 Protopterus annectens
AGTGAGCCCAGTTGAAAGGGGCAAGTTTAGAAAAAGGCCCTTCCCCCCACATAATTACCAAACTGGGGTCTGACAAGACTTAGAGTTGTCATGCTTTACTCCTAACTTGGTAGTTTTCCTGTTAAATTTGAAGTTTAGATCTTAAAGATAGGCAGTAACCTTGTGTTAGGACTTTGAATAAAAGTGAGCTAAATTGAAGCGTTTCTCTCTAATTCATAGCCAGGCAGCCGGATGAAACCAGCTATAAGGTTGCATTGATGTACACAGGGATCTGCAAGCAAAGCAAACCTGCATATTTTGTCTTCTGCTAGGTATAGGTAGTACAAAAAAATGTGTGGTGAGAAGAGGGAGCCCATAGTCCAGTTTAGGTATGAGTACATTCCTAGCCAAGGAATAAAGAGCAACGGGGGACAGAGAGAGAATGGGCAATTCTGTAACACAGTTTAAGTTGTCCCAGCATTTTATTTACTACACTGTCTGTGTGCAAGGCAAAGGATAAGCTTGGATCAAAAACTTGTACCACTCCATTGGCGTAGAGGGGAAAAAGCTTTAATTACAACCCAGCTAGCCTAGGTTTAATCAGTGGTTTGGCCGAGTCATAGAGCTGCATGGAAGGGATGGATGTGTCCCTCATGGGTGAAAGTACTCTAATGGGAGGTGTGGTCAAAAAAGTGGATGTTGCCCTCAGATGCAATCAATCAAAGTTGGGGGGCAGGGTAAGGGAGATTGGTAGGGCATAAATACCCCTACCCCCTGAATGGAAGCAAAGATGAGAAGAGACCCCAGAATGCAGAAAAAGGACATCCTTACAAAAGTTAATATGTGGTGATCAAAGGACAGTTCATTGTAAACACAGGTTCCTAGATCCTTAATTATGTGATCAATTTTTAGGGATGTTCTATCAATGTGACAATTTCAAGGTGAGTCATGCTTGCTGAAGAATATGATTATACAATTCTTGGCATTTAAAATCTATGGTTTTGATACCAGATATTTGCTTTAGACAGGCCCTCTTGGAAGATCTTGCTGTCCTCTGGGATGTTTATGACAGCACCAAGTCTGCAGTGATATGCAAACTTGGTCAGCCACAAACCCTTAACATTACTTTTGACCTCCAAGAAGTAAAGAGAAGTGGCTCAAGGACTGAACTCTGGGGTACATCACTAGTAACAGGTATTTTGGAGGCGGTACAGCTGCCCACCCTTACTTCCTGGGTTCTTCTTGTAAGCCAGTTTGCTACGCAGTTAATTACACAGGTATTGATTGCTATGCAATAAATTACACAGGTACTGACAGTTAAATCAGAGAGTTTATAATACCAGAGTGTGGAATTGTGATGAATGTGTGTGAAGTCTACATAATGCAGTGTGCACTGTTTGTCTTCATCTATTGCTTCAGCAACCTCTGCAAAGAAATCGACCAGGTTAGGGAGGTAGGACCTGCCCTTGACAGATATGAATTGGACTTGGTTGAGAGTCTGTAGGTCACCTTTATCCTTACTTATTAATTCCACAATGATCCTTTCCATAGCCTTAGGGATGAGACTGGTCAGGCTTATGATCAGAATTGCTGACTGTTCCTAGCATTTTGCTTAATAAGCCAAGAGCAAAGATGTCCACATAATATTCTTGCTTTGACAGAGAAAAATAGGTCTTGCATACGAGTAAGTATGTTGAAGAAGTAGGACAGGGGTAAGTTTGTGTCACAGTACTGGCATAATGCATCCCACTCACTAGCCTGTAACTGCAAGTTTACTGGGGGGAGGGGTGTTTTGCATCAGAAATATATTTGCCTGTTATCAGATTGGGTGAGTTTCTTCCTTACTCTAAATGACCAGAGAGATGGGACTGGGCATTGATTACTTAAGCTACTTGGTAATGTACTTACTTGAAGGCATCTATGTCTCATGTAGACAAGGATGAGATCCAAAGTGTTGTCTGGTTGGTTGCTGAATAATTTTGTCTTCGTTGTACTGCAGAATGTATTATACTGATTTGGATTCCAGATGTGAACATTTCTAGTTATAGCTGCTGTAGTTTAGGTACAATGGTGTGAAGGGGGTACAGGCAATACTCATCTTCCAAGTGCCTATGCAACCTTATAACCAACATGGTCACTATCCAGTTACAGCTTCTGTCAGTATCTAAATTAACTTTAGTTACACTAGTGATATGAAGTCTGTTTTTTTTTTTTTTTTTTTTTTTTGCTAAGTAAGAGGGCAGTTTCTCTACCTGACCTGGATCCTGGTCGGCTGTCAAAGATTAGGGTATTGTTAGTACAACTGCACTGGGAGACTTTAATCATCCTAAAGAGAATTTTTTCTGATACCTACTTTTTTTCTTTTTTTCATACCTAGTTTTTAGGTTTATTATTATGAAGTCAGGCTACCACAGCAGTCCATTTATTATTTATGCTAGAAATATTTAGACACGCTACTCTCACATATCTGTTTCTAGCAGTCTGTTGATATATGCTTTTGGGAGAGTGGATGAACTGAACATAACTGCTCAAGTTAAAGGGTTGAATGGGCGGATGGTGAAAGAGGGTCTGGATTTTACTGGATTGTCACCTGCCTGATAAGTATGAGAAGTTAAGTAGAATATGCACAGCGATTTCCAAAGCAGGGAATGTAGGCAGCGGTGATTCTGAAATAGTAAGAGCTGCAATACAGCATTACTTCTTTGTGAAATAAGTTAAATTTGCTGAGTACTCATTCATTAGGAATGATTGACACATTTTACTGGGTGGCAGTGAAGAGTTACCGAACAGCTGGGTAACTACAGCAGAGCTGGTAAGGGAGACAGCTAGAAAGGTGCTTGGTGTGACATCTGGACAGAAGAAGAGGGACAAGGAGACCTGGTGGTGGAATGAGGAAGTACAGGAGAATATACAGAGGAAGAGGCTGGTGAAGATGTGGGATTGTCAGAGAGATGAAGTAGACAAGAGTATAAGGAGATGAGGCGTATGGCAAAGAGAGAGGTGGCGAAGCCTACGGATAAGGCATATGAAGAGTTGTAAGAAAGGTTGGACACAAAAGAGGGAGAAAAAGGACCTGTACCAACTGGCTAGACAGAGGGACCAAGCTGGGAATGATGAGCAGCAGGTAAAGGTGATAAAGGATAATGAGGGAAATGTACTCACAAGCGAGGAGAGTGTGTTGAGCAGATGGAAAGAGTACTTTGAGGGGTTGATGAATGAAAAGAATGAGAGAGAGAGAGAGAGAGAGAGAGAAGGTTGGATGAAATGGGAATAGTGAATCAGGAAGTGCAGTGGATTAGTAAGGAGGAAGTAAGGATAGCTATGAAAAGGATGAAGAATGGAAAGGCTGTTGATTAAGATGACATACCTGTGGAAGCATGGAGGTGTTTAGGAGGGATGGCAGTGTAGTTTTTAACCAGATTGTTTAACGAAATCTTGGAAAATGAGAGGATGCCTGAGGAGTGGAGAAATGTTTTGGTAATGATTTTCCAGAATAAGGGTGATGTGCAGAGCTGTAGTAACTACAGAGGGATAAAAAGTACAGTTTTGTACCTACCATAAATGTAGATGTTCGAGGATTCCATTGCTGCAGTCCTTACTATTGGGTATAGTCCGCATCCAGTCGGCCCGAATACCAGAGTATAAGGCTGACGTCGGTCAGGGCGCATTAGACTGACGTCAGTACGTCAGGGTACTAATGCGCATGACCGGCGTCATATCCTCAGTCTTTTCTTGCCCCAGATGTCAGAAGACCCTAAAAAGACAAGGCCCAAAATACCTGCACCAACACATGAACAATATATACAAAAATAGAAGCAGGTAAACTCACCTACACAACCACCCCTAAACACAGAGGGGAAGGAGGGAGGGTAAATTGGACTGCAGCAATGGAATCCTCGAACATCTACATTTATGGTAGGTACAAAACTGTACTATGTTCTTCGTTTTCCATTGCTGCAGTCCTTACTATTGGGTAGAATCCCAAAGCAGAGGTAAGGGAGGCTGGCAAATCACAAAGAAGCAGGAGCTGACAACATGCCTTGCAAAACAGCTGTGGCAAAACCAGCCCTAGACTTAGAGTAGATAGGAAGGTGATAATGCTTAGAGAAAGTATGCACTGAACTCCAAGTAGCTGCTTCCAAAATATCCTTAGTGGCCACCCCCCGTAGAAATGCTGTTGAAGTGGCAGTAGCCCTAGTGGAATGAGGCCTAATCCCAGCAGGAATCTCCTTGCCATGATGGGAATAACAAAATGCAATGCAAAAGCCAATCCACCTAGAAATAGTTTGTTTTGACACAGGCTTGCCCTGCGAACTCAAAGCAAAAGAAACAAACAACTGCTGAGACTGCCTAAAATCCTTAGTCCTGCTTAAGTAATAACGCAATTGCCTGTGTACATCTAAAGTATGCAAAATCTTTTCCCCTTTATTTTGGGGGTCTGCATAAAAAGTAGGCAAATGAATAGTTTGGTTTAAAGCCACACTAGAAACCACCTTAGGCATAAAGGAAGGATTAGTACGTAATGATACCCTATCCTTATGGAAAATCAAAAGGCTCGACTGCCATAAGGGCCTGCAACTCAGACACCCTTCTTGCAGAAGTAATAGCCAACAAAAAGCAGTCTTCCATGACAAATATTTCAATTCAGCAGTAGCCGCAGGCTCAAAAGGTTGTAGAGTAAGTTTTTCCAACACAAAATTGAGATCCCAAGCAGGAGTAGGAGCTCTACGTGGGGGTCTTATATTTTTGCCCTCTAAGAAACTGCTTGAACAAAGGATGCGAAAACAATGGTGGGTCACAATCATAGTGAGCTGAGATTGCTGCAGCATGAATCTTAATGGAAGAGAAGGACAGACCCTTGTCCAGTAACTCAGTAAGATATTGAAGAGCCATACTCAAATTAGGCTCAGAAATCTCCAAATTCTTTGCTTTACTCCAAAATAAAAATCTCTTCCATTTTGCTGCGTACACTTTCCTTGTACTAGGTCTTCTAGCTTCCATAATCACATTTAAAACTTGTTGAGGAAGTTGAGACCTGCTGTGTTTCAACACAGAATATGCCAGGCTGTCAGATGAAGAGAGTGAAGCTTGACATTGAGCAGATGACCGTCCTGCTGGGATAACAGATGTGGAATCAAAGGTAAAGGCCATGGAGGCTTCTTTACCAGACTCCGTAGTAGAGGGTACCAGTGTTGCCGAGGCCAATCTGGAGCTATCAAAATCATCCATGGCCTGTCCTGTCTGACCTTTAACAGTACCTTTGGAAGAAGAGGCAGAGGTGGAAAGGCATACA
Organism: Protopterus annectens; assembly: GCF_019279795.1. Taxonomy (NCBI): domain Eukaryota; kingdom Metazoa; phylum Chordata; order Ceratodontiformes; family Protopteridae; genus Protopterus; species Protopterus annectens. The sequence goes on from NC_056729.1 coordinate 47,284,083, forward strand.
CATGAAGGTTTGTCCAACTGAAAGACAGAGCATCCACTTTCCAAGCTGTGTGATGAAACCCCTTTGTGCAAAACTGTGGCAGCTGGTGGTTTAGCGGAGAAGCGAACAGATCTATGTCTGGAGTTCCCCATGACACTGTCAATTTCTGAAATACATGAAGATCCAGTTTCCACTTGTGGGGATCCATGATTTGTCTGCTTAACACATCTGCTAAGGAGTTCTGTGCTCCTGGCAGAAACCTTGCCTGAAGAGTTAGGTGCAAGCGTAGCGCAGTCTCCCATAAAATCATCGCTTGCCTGCATAGAGGATAAGAATGTGTTCCCCCTTGTTTGTTGAAGTACCACATGACAGTTGTGTTGTCTGTTAGAATCAACACCCGCCCTGGAAGAAGTAACTCCTTGAAAGCCAGTAATGCGAACTGGACTGCTAACATCTCCTTCATGTTGATATGTAGATGCTGTAGTCTGGCAGGCCACTTGTCTTGTATCCACTTTCCATTTAGATGAGCTCCCCAAGCAATGTCCGAGGCATCTGTCGGTAAAATCTGACTCGCCTCTGGCCGGGTCACAGAGAGTCCCTTGTTTAGGTGACATTCCTGAGCCCACCACAAAAATTCTCTTTGAAGGCAAGGTATTATTTGAATGACAGTGTCTAAATCCTGGCAGTGCTGTGTCCATACATTTTGAGATACCATTGTAACTTCCTCATATGCAGTTTGGCATTGGGAAGCACCAGAATACAAGATGCCATGAACCCTAATGCTTGAAGGACTGTCTTTGCAGTCAGCACGGACTGATGAGATAGTTGATGGAAGTAAAGTGATAGACTCTTTTGTTTGTCCGGGGTTAAAAAGGCCATCTGGGCTGCTGTATTCAGTCTCACACCCAGAAAGCACATGTCTTGAGAGGGTACTAGACTGGACTTTATTTCGTTCACAGAATACCCTAGGCATCTTAGCACTGCTATAACATATTCCAGATGCTGTAGAAGGTCTTCCTTTTCTTGAGCCAGAATCAGGCAGTCGTCTAAATAAGGATAGATTTGTAGCCTGAAGTAAGCTATCACTGGAGCCAGAACCTTTGTGAATACTCTGGGCGCAGTAGATAAGCCAAAGGGCAATGCAGAGAACTGATAATGAGAATCTCCAGCTCGAAACTGCAGATACTTCCTGTAACTTAGCCTGATAGGCACATGAAGGTAAGCTTCCTTGAGATCTAAAGTTACCATCCAGTGATCTTTGCCCAGCAGGGGTAAAAGCTGTTGTAACGTCAACATCTTGAACTTGGGAATGTCCAGATAAGTGTTGAGGAGAGATAAATCCAAAATCGGTCTCCACGTGTTCCCCTTCTTTGGTACTAGGAACATGCGAGAATAAAATCCTAGGCCCCTTTCTGATACAGGGACTGGCTGAATGGCCCCCATTTGGAGTAACTGAGAAACTTGCTTGTGAGCCACTTTTCTTTGTGGAGGAGGAACGTCTGGCATGCCTTTGAAAGGGGCATTGTATGGAAATAAAATCTGTAACCGTGGTGAATGATGTCCAACACCCATCTGTCTTGAGTAAGTAAATCCCAATTTTCTTTGAAAAGAGACAGTCGTCCTTCCAAAGGAGCTGCCAGACGAGAATCTACTGGCAGCTGAAAAGGCAGGTCATTGGGTCTGTTTACGAAAGGACTGACCCCTGCCCTCACCAGAAGTCTGAGCAGGTGAACTCCTTGTTCTAGGCCTAAAAGAACCTTGAGCCCTGCCCCTACCACGTCTAGACCTACCCCTAGACTGGGAATCATAAGCAGGATATGTCCATCCCTTAGTAGGCCAATTTCTACTAAACTTCGGTGGCTGTACCTGCAAAAAATCTTTAACAGTTTGCATAGACTTAGCTTTGTCCTCCATTTTCTTTAAAACTGCTTCCACAGGTGAACCAAACAACACATCAGACTGTAAAGGAGCATCCAAAATCCTTGTCTTAACATGCTCAGCCAAATTTTGATCCCTCAACCAGGCATGTCTGCGAAGAACAGAACTAGTGGCAGCCACCCTCGAGGAGGCCTGCACAGCATCAAAACCACATTGCAAAGAATGCTTGCCCACTTGTTCAGACACATAAACTAAATCCAGTAATTCTTTACAATCAATACCTTCCGCCAAAGCATCCACCTTAGATTTCAATTGTGAAAGGAGATAATTTTGATATTTCAGCATGTGAAACTGACAATTCAATGCTCTCATGGCTAGAGTGGAAGAAGTATACACTTTCTTACCCCACCTATCTAACGCCCTTGCCTCTTTGTCAGTGGGAACAGGATTTTTAACCACAGAGGCCTTAACACCTTTAGGCCCCTGAGAAACAGTTTCTGGGTCCGCCCTAGGACTCCTAAACAAATACTTATGAGCTTCGGGCACCCTATAGTACCTATCAGGTTTAACAGGAGCAGGAGGCAAAGAATCAGGGTTCAAGGAAGCCTCTGCAAAAACATCTTCCACCACATTCAACACAGGAGGTATAGCTAAGGGCCTATGCTGGGGCAAAACAAGAATTCCCTAAGCCTCTTCCTGGAATCAGAGTAATCCTGGCCTTCCCATTTAAAGTGCTCCCTCATGGAATGCAGAGTCTCTGAAAATGAAAAATCCTCAGGAGGAGAAGCCGAAGGAGTGGCATAATCCACATCAGAATCAGAATAATGAGGATACTCCTGCAAATCTTCCGCAGAAGACTCAGAAGCCCCTGAACCCTGTTCAAAACTGTCAAACTCTGGTTCCACCCTAGGCCTCTTATCAGGAGGGCCCATAGAACCTCTAATCATAGTAATCAAATCTTCTGCCATTTTAAGCATATGTTTCTTAGGTACAGAACCCGAAAGGCTAGGAGAAGCCCCTACTGAAGCTGAACTTGGCCTACCTCTAAAAGAAGTTTTGGCAACAGAAGGAGAGGCTCTAACTACTGTGGGAAGAGAGGGAAGAATAGTTACCTGAGAAGCCCCCTCAGCCTGGCCTGCCTCCTGAGAGGGTACATCCTGTAACAGTAAAGTTTCTGCCTGAGACTCCATAGAAACTCCTGGCAAAACCTCTGGCTGGCTCCACTGAGCCTCCTAAAGAACCGACGTCCGGGACTGCCGGTTCATCAACCCTAGGCTTCGCTGTTTTGTCCTTGCGCTTCTTGGATGAAGCGGGCGTCGGAGTATCCGACGGCATTTTATAATTGCAACGCTTCCCAAACACTAATCTGGCACAGTCTAACCTCCTCTTAATAGTGCGTTTGTTAAACCTAGCACAAGAGCGGCAACCAACAACGTCGTGCTCAGGCCCTAAACAAGGTATACACAATGTATGGTAATCCCTATGAGGTATTTGTTTCCCACAAGAAATACAGTTATTCACTTTTTCTGACATCCGGTTAAATACTGAGGCAAGAAAAACCAAAATGTTCCCAACGGGTACTTAGCCAACTCTGATTCGGTCTGAAACTCCGGTTTCGGAAATATTTCAGAACGCCAACCTGCACTCGCAAAACTGCTTCTGCATCGGACCACGCGGCAAAAAAGACTGAGGATATGACGCCGGTCATGCGCATTAGTACCCTGACGTACTGACGTCAGTCTAATGCGCCCTGACCGACGTCAGCCTTATACTCTGGTATTCGGGCCGACTGGATGCGGACTATACCCAATAGTAAGGACTGCAGCAATGGAAAACGAAGAACATCTGATCAGTCACAGCATGAAGTTATGGGAAAGTGTAGTGGAAGCTAGCTTATTAAAGGAGGTGATGATTAGTGAGAAGCAATATGGCTTTGTGCCAGGAAAGAGCACTACAGATGCAATGTTTGCTCTGAGTATATTGATGCAGAAGTAGAGAGAAGGTCAGAAGGAGTTGAACTGTGTCTTTATGGACTTAGAGAAAGCATATGACAAGGTGCCTAGAGAGGAGTTGTGGTACTGTATGAGGAAGTCAGGAGTGGCAAAGTATGTAAGACTGGTACAGGATATGTATGAGGGTAGTGTGACAGTGGTGAGGTCTGCAGTAGCAGTGACAGATGCATTTAAGGGGGAGGTGGGATTACATCAAGGATCAGCTCTGAGCCCTTTCTTATTTGCAATGGTGATGGATAGGCTGACAGACTGGATCAGATATGAGTCCCTATGGTCTAGGCTGAGACCACCCTAGAGAGGTCGAGATATGCTCTAGAGAGGAGAGGAATGAAGGTCAGCATGACTAAGACAGAATATATGTGTGTGAATGAGAGGGAGGCTAGAAGAATGGTGAGGATGCAGGGAGTAGACTCGGCGAAGGTGGATGAATTTAAATACTTGGGATCAACAGTTCAGAGTAATGGTAAGTTCGGAAGGGAGGTGAAGAGAGTACAGACAGGGTGGAGAAGAATGTCAGGAGTAATTTGTGACAGACAGGTACTAGTAAGAGTGAAAGGGAAGGCCTACAAGAGGGTAGTGAGTCCAGCTATGTTATATGGGTTGGAGATTTATTTTACTTTATTTATTTTACATTTGTTGACCGGGCTAGTCTAGCTGGATATATTTCCATTTTCAGTAGAGGCCCGGGGAGAAAAGCTCCACATAGAACATAACAAAGAGACATACTATTAATAAACACATAAAATAAAAGTAAGACAACATTAGTAATAAAACAAATACAAATTGATAATAATAAACTTGGTGATAAAAGTACATGCAGGAGTCAGAGCTGGAGGTGGCATAGTTAAAGATGTTAAGATTTGCATTGGTTGTGACGAGGATGGACAGGATTAGGAATTAGTATACTAGAGGGCCAGTTCAGGTTGGATGGTTTGGAGATAAAGCCAGAGAGGCAAGATTGCATTGGTTTGGACATGTTCTGAGGAGGGATGATGGGTATATTGGGAAAAGGATGCTAAGGATGGGGCTGTCAGGTAAGAGGAAAAGCGGAAGTCCTAAGATAAGGTTAATTGATGTGGTGAGAGAGTACATGCAGGTGGTTGGTGTGACAGAGCAATATCCAGAGGACAGGAGGAAATAGAAACAGATGATCTGATGTGGCGACCCCTAACGGGAACAGCTGAAAGAAGAAGAAAATAAAGCCCACTGTGGTTTGCAAGTGTGGTGAATTCTAACTGCATGGAAAGACTGTCCCTGAGGTGCAGCATTAAAAGAGGAGGAAGCTTAAACTGGAGAAGACAGATCTAAAGGATGATGTACTTCTAATTGTTACTGACTGAGTTTTTAGATACAGTAATATAGTACAGAGGGATACAGCAGCAAGTTAAGGTAATAGCTAGTTGCAAGGAGAGATGAAGTGTGAGAACAGGGCTTTTTAAATGATATTTTTTATAGCTAGAGTGGAAGAGTTTGAGGTGTACGCCAGGTTTATTTAGAGGACAGTGGAATTTCACTGTTAGAGAATCAGGCAATCGACCACCAAGCCTGGTTTCTAAACAGCAGGCAGTTAAAGATTCTAGCGAGCTAGTTTCTCCTAAAGAGGTAAATGTTCCATAGAGAGAGAAAAAAGGCAAAAAAAAACAGTAAGCCTGTTTTTATTAACAAAGTAAGATGCCAGAGATGAAGTCATAAGAAGGATGCATCCAAGCCTGTAATTAAAGATGTGTAGTGTAGGAAATGGAAACACAGGTATAGCGATCACTCCGAGCCTGTTTCAGTAAAGACACAGACTTCTAGAAATGGCAACAAAGACAGACAGGCAGCCTTTGTACTAAAATAATACAGTTATGTGTTGCATGAAAGAAAAAGTGAATCAATCAAAGAATAAATGTATCAAGAATAAGAGTGTAATTGACAGTAAGGGTACAAATGTAAGTGAAGGTGACGTATGCCAGCTACCATCTATTTGTAGAAAGTAATATTAGTGGAAAGAGACTAAAGTAGCTTTCAGCTGAGGGTGATGAATAAGGAGCGGAAATGTAAAGAGTAAAAAGTGAGCTCTTTGCAGGTGGTTACAGACAGGCTGCTAAGGAAGTCACTGTATATTGAACAAGTCCTATACTTAGTTAAAGGGAAGACATAAGCAGTAGATATTAAGAAAGGCATGCACAGAAGGATTAATGTTAGATTCAATTTTCAGTTATAGTGCACTTTTAGACCTAAAGGGTCACACCTCTAGCAGTTTACTTACAGCTTGCATTCTTCAGCATTTTCAGAAATATTCACTTAAAAAAGTGTAAGATAAATGAAAATATTTTGTGAACAGTAAACACTATTAAAATTGCACAACAGCAATGTTATCAGTAAGAAGTATTCTTTACAGTAATAGTGCATTCATAATCTTTCCATAAATACTATATTATGATGTGCACAAATCACTAATTATATTTTGCTATACTTTCACAAACAAATTATCATATCTTGGAAACTGTACAACCGAGACATATTGTTAGAACATTTTTGTTAACCGGACATAAGCTTTCCTATGACAACAATAACTTCCTCTATGAATGCATGTTTACTGAGATATTTACAGAAATATAAAAACATAAGCTTAATTGTATAATTAGCAATGCAAGTAACACTGAACATCTCTCAAGATGTGTAACTTACAGTGCAAATATCAAAGATAGTTTTCTTCAACATCATCTAAAGTTTCAACTAATGTCATGCAACAGTTTGTAAGTCCTTTTTTTGAAGTATTAAGTACACATGGGAATTGTGTTTATTTTCATAACTACTAACAACTGGCAATATCTCAGGTATAGAGAGATATAAATGGACACTGATGGATTTTCCCGTCTCCCACCATGGCATATCACACAATAATGTGTGGGCCTGTCAGTTAAGAAAAAATTAACATAAACATGAAAATGTGAATGAGTGACAAACAGTGGCTAATATCTTTACTGCAGCAGATCCTAGATTAACAGAGTCATTTTGCTAATAATTCCCTGCACTTTCTAATACTGTCTATTATTATCTGGTAAGCTGCTTAAAGAACCAAACCCATAAAAGGTTTGGACACCATAAGGAGCTATGGGTGTAAATTGGAAATATAAAAAAAGGCATTATAGGCTTGAATGAGTTAAAATTCAAAAGTAATTTAATTTAATTTTAAGGAGAGAAACATATGACATGAGTTGCTAGGGACAAAAACAAGCAGCTAGCACTCTGTTGGTAACAGTTAAACCACTGCTTGCGAACATATTTCACATAAGGTGGGTACAGCTATTTGACTTGTTTTCTATAGGGAATGTAACTTAGCACTGGAAGAACAGGTACCAAGTTGGAGTCTGGAAAGATTCTGTGGTCTGACTTAACTGACGGACTTCAGCTGTTTTCTATAAAGAAGTCTCAACAAGCTTACCTAAAAGCAGTCAACTATGTCCTTTTACTTTAGAAGACTTCTGAACTGATTTGTGTGATCCTTTCAGCAGGTCCTTAAGGCTGCCAGCCTAGGGAACTGAACCTACCAAGTGGAGGTCTAACTTGGGATAGGAAGACTTGGCATTAGCCAGCCTTGCTACAGCACAGGAAGAATTGGCATTAGTCAGCTGTGCTACAACCCTGTAGGGATGAGGAGGCCTACGGGTATGTAAATTCCTTGAAGATGTAGACCAGGCTTTTATGCTAGATCCCAAATTATTAAGGTTTGCCTGTACAGTGCCAAGAAATCAATAGTCCTTTTCTGCAACAGTGTCATATCACTGTGACACTGTAAACCTTTAGTTCTGACTGGAAAACTAACATGATGCACTGGACTGACATAATTTTCTTCAGGTTATACATTTTTCTTGTGCTTCCTGGACATGGCACCCTGAACTTGAAATTGTTGACAACTGATCTCCATGCATAATCTGATGTACCTGTAGTATAAGTGTGGTACAGCCCTAAGGAAAGATATAGAACTGGCAGGTTTAGACAGATACGGAGGTGCCACAACTGGAGTCACTGATAACTGCAGCCATTAACAGGAAGACAAGTTCATAAGATGAATTCATTGATTCCCGAAGCTCTTCAAGTACCACTGTACCTTTCCTCATCAGCTACCTAACATCTGGCATAAGAAGGAAAGATGGTAGCATGTAATATAGGTCTTTGAGGAATGTTCTGGTAATGAACGGGCATTGTTACGAGATTGGGACAAAGAAGCACTTCACTAGCAGAACTTTGGCCTTAGACAGCAATATGGTTCACATTTTCTTGTCCAAAATGGTTCCCAAGAATATCTTCTGCTGTGAAGAATTTAAAAGGAACTTCTCTGCATTTAATTTATTTTTATTTTATTTACTTGACATTTGTTTACCAGGACTGTCCGACTGGACAGCTGGTGTCCGTTTTCAGCAGAGGCCCGGTGGAATAGAATATACTGGCAATGGAAGTTTGCACCATTACATTAAAGGCCTGCTGGAGCTCTTAATACTGAGAGACCCTCAATCAAGTTGTGACATCACCACTCTGGGCCAGTAATCAAGGAGCCTGAATCCTCACCACTGATACTGGAGAGGGATGTTCACTTTGAATACAAATGGATACACTCAGTATTTCCAGATGCAGACCTCTCGGCATCAAGCACAACTTCCCTTAAGAGCACAAAGGGAACACAAACAGCCCAAGGTCTGGGTTTCTCTATCTTGTCTACCTCCAGGTCCCCAATAAGACTCCCCACTGGCACAACTGTAGGATTAGATCCTCCGCAGAGTGTCCAAGCCAAGTCCTGCAGCACCCTCTCTGAAACCAGGGCTTTGTGTCCCTCCTCCAAGTAGCTGACACACACACGCACACACACACTGAGATTTAATTTGCACACACACACCTAGGGAAAGGCTGGCACAGATTACCCACTCTAAAAACTTTGCCCAGACTATTAGGTAGATTCCCTGCCACCAGTCAATTACTATAAGGCTCTTAAAAGGGTATCCAATTATAGAGAGTGAAATTAATATTAATACAAATGGTAATATTGACCAAACAACAAGGCTTTCAGGAGTGTCCATAGTTATCACCAAATAAATATATGCAAATACTCTCAAAACTTAAATATTCTTCTAAAAGGACCAGCCACACAGAAAAGTTTAAATATATGCAATAATAAATAATAAAACATGGAAATATTAAATACCCATTTACAATAAACACCAGAGTTTCAATGACAGTAAATATTAAAATAACACAGATGAATAGACTCACACAGTTACAGAAAAAAGTTATGCACTCACCATAACATTCTATGTGAGCTGTTCATCTCTCCTTCATTCTTACTGATGGGTTCGGAGCCGATTCTCAGCCAAACACAAAAGCTCGAGGTCTTCAACCAGCTTGTGGCCTACTCCCTATCCCATGATACACTGGTGATTCCCTCAGATCTTGTTTGCTGCTAATAAAAATATATGCCACTCTTGACATACCAATAATATAGAAAAACACTAGATAAGGATCACATACAGCCATGCTTTCCCTTAAATCTCAGTCCTCAAGAAGCCTGGATGGGGGATGGAGGGTGGGACATAAGAATGAAGGTGAGATGAACAACTCACATGGAACGTTATGGTAAGTACATAACTTCTTTATGTGAAGTTGTCCTATCTCGCCTTCATTCTTACTGATGGGTTAGCGTCCCAAGCACCATCTTTCTTGGGTGGCTCACGAGAGTATATTCTTCAGGACAGTGGAACCAAAGGAAGCCTGTCCCTGGAGGCCCTATCTACTTTGTAATGAGTGATAAAGGTATGCGGCCTTGACCAAGTGGCTGCTGCACAAATAATATCTATCGGTAATTTGGCAGTAATGGCTGAAGTGGTGGAGACAGCTCTAGTTGATTGGACCTTTATTTTATCTTGTAGCGTTATATTCACTGAACTATAAGTAAAGGAAATACAATCCAATAACCATTTTGATAAAGTGGTTTTCACAACAGGAGCTTCTTTATCGGAATCTGAGAAAGAAAGAAACGGAGAGCTGTTTTGTTTTCCTGAAATCCTTGATCCTATCTAGACAGGATTGAAGCTGTCCGTCAACATCAAGCTTTTGCAGCATACACTCTTATCTTATTGCCATATTTAGAGAAGAAGCCAGGCAACTCTACTGACTGACTGAGGTTAGCTTCTGAACATACTTTTGGCAAAAAAGAGGGATTAGTCCGAAGAGAAACTCTATCATTATGAAAAATAGATATGGGGGTTTAATGGACAAAGTCTGTAACTCTGAAACCCTCCAAGCAGAAGTAATGGCTTCTAGAAATATGGTTTTCCATGTGAGATGCTTTAGGTCACATGAGAAGGCTGGTTCAAAGGGAGGTAGGATGATTCTTGAAAGAACAAAATTCAGATTCCACAGAGTAATTGGAGTTTTAATGGGTGGTCTCAAATGTTGAGTACCTTTGAGAAATGCCTTGGAAAGTCTATTTCACATGACGGTGAATTCTTCATCACCAAGATGAAAGTTAGATATTGCAGCCAATTGAACTCGAACAGTATTGGCGGCTGCCCCTTCATTGAAAAACTTAGTCAAAAATTCCAAAACAGATATCGGAGCTAAATAAGGATCAATACTGTTTTGTAATGCCCATACTGAGAATCTTTTCTACTTGCTGAGCTATAACTTTCTGGTAAATGATTTGTGAGAGGATGTCAAAATATGCTGTGCTGCAGCTGAAAGATTCTGAAGCCTTGCTATGTTTGGAAGTGAAGCAGCCAAGCTGTCAATTTCTGAAGGGATGGATGAAGAGCCCCCGATGAGTGGATCAGGTCATCTGGAACTGGGTCCAGGATCCAAGGTTCTTCCAATAGATGATGCCAAAGAAAGGGGAACCAAATATGGCAAGGCCAGTAGGGGGCTACTAGAATTATTGTTTTTCCCAGGGCACTGGCTTTCCGTAAAACTTTGGGTATCAGTGGAAATGGTGGAAAAGCATAAAGAAGACCCGGGTGCCAATCGTGAACAAGTGCATCCCTTGGAGCATCCCCTTGAGGGGAAATTAGGACAAAGTAGCTGCTGCATTCCGTGTTTGTGGGAGTGTCAAAGAGATCACAGCAAGGCTGGCCCCATTTGCAGAATATCCTTTCCGCTACTTCTTTCTTTAGGGGCCACTTGTGAAGCAATAGAATTGCCCTGCTCAGTTTGTCTGCTATGACGTTGGGCCTCCCCGGGATATGCGTTGCTATTAGAAGGCGCTGGGTGGAGGATGCCCACTGCCATACTCTCAGGGACTCTCGACATATGGGGGCAAGATTTGGTTCTTCCTTGTTTGTTGATGTACCAGACTACGGACATGTTGTCCGCCTGTATCACAATGGTCTCCTGAGGAAGAGAGCCTTGAAAGGACTGCAATGCTAGAAGTACCGCTCTCATCTCTAGGACATAGATATGCATACTGGCCTCGTAATGATTCCATGTGCCTTGGGTTGTTCTTCCCTGATAGTGCCCCCCCCCCACCCTATCAGGGAAGTGTTCGTGGTCACTATGGCTATAGGTTTGGTAGAACAAAAAGACAGCCCGTCATTACCCAATGTGATATTAGCTACCATTGGAGATCCTTTCTGCAAGAATTTGTGATTATGATCTGATGAGACATTGGGAGATCTTGAAATGACCACTGCATGAAAAGGAGCCACTGTAGTATGTGCATGTGCATCCAACCCAGTGGAATTGCAATGATGGCTGCTGCTATTGTACCAAACAATTTGAGAGCCATGGATGCTGGAGCTTTTTGTTTTGAGAGAAGAGTTAGAATCTGTTGTCGAGGAGCACAAACCCTTTCTGGTGAAAGTTTTAGGGTCATTGTGGTGGTGTCCAAGTCTGCTCCTATGAAAACAGTATACTGCAATAGCAATAAGGCAGATTTTTCTAAGTTTATGGTAAGCCCAACTGACAGCATAGATTCTTAGAGGTGTCCCTTGCTTGAATGAGTTGATGCCTGGTGGTGGCAGTTAGGAGCCAGTCGTCTAGGTATGGAAACACCTGGAATTCCAAAACGTCTCAGGTGAGCCGTGACTACTGTCATGCATTTTGTGAACACTCTAGGGGCTCTAGTGAGACCAAAGGGCAGAGGTGGAAATTGGTAGTGACTGGCCCCCAGCCGAAATCGCAGATGACCTGGACATTTTTATGTGGTAGTACGCATCCTGGAGATCTATCGAGCACTTTCAATTGTCTTTCCTTAGAAAAGGAAGTATCAACTGCAGCATGACCATCCAGAACTTCATTGTTTTTACAAATTTGTTCAACCTGCTGAGATCCAAAATGGGTCTCCAGTCCCCTGTTTTCTTTGGCATTAAAAAGAACCTTGAGTAATTTCCAGATCCTATCTGGTCTGCGAGACCAGTTGGATGACTCTTTAGTTTAGCAACCTTTGAACTTCTATAGTTACTTGATCCCTGCGACTGGGTGGAACGTCTGGGATTTCCTTTACAGGGGGAGGTGGGGCGAAAAAGAGAATAGAGTAACCCTCTGGATATGATACTTCGTACCCAGATGCCTGGCTAAAAATAGTAAAAGACAGCTGGGTACAAAGATAAGCGTCCCTCGACTGCCTCCAGAGAGGGGCAGGCGGGTCTCCTCTCAGGACCACTGGTAGGGCTTCCCAAAGAACGGATCTCTGTCACCCTGGTTCTGCGGACCCCCCTCTACCGCGTGGACGGTGTCTTCCATTATTACCATCTCCTCTGCCTCAGGAGGAGGTTTCACCACGTGTGTCCTGAAAGGCTCCATGAGTTTTATGGAACCACATCTTTCCTCCTTTCTGACCTTTGGGGTAGGGTCTGGTAGGAGTGGAAAAACGGACTCCAATGGCAGACAGAGTCTTCCTATCTTGTTCACACCTAGTAAGCATTTCTTTCACTTTGGGTCCAAAAAGGGACGAGCCATCGAAAGGGGTGTTGTTAAAGGATGACTTAAAGGGTTCCGCAAAAGAACATAAGCACATCCAAGAATGTTGCCTAAGGGCAATTCCTGTACCCGCTGCTCTGCTCGCTCCATGAGTTGCATAGGAAAGCAAACGCATGGATGAGTTTGTTAGGGAATTGAGGGTGGAGAGCTGTGAAGATATTTTATCTGAGACCCCTGCTGCTACTGAACCCTGTAGTGCATCTCCTAGCTCTTTTAGGAGATCTATTTGCAGTCTAGTGAAGTTAATAAGATAATTCAGTGATCTAAGAGCAAAAGTCACTGAAGTAAAGATGCACTTTCCATATCTGTCCATGTCTCTCGAATCTTTAATCGGTGGATGAACCAACGTAGAGGTTTTGGATAACTCCTCCTTAGTGGCCGTCGCCACCACCATGGCATCAACAGGGACTCCCTTGGTGAGAAAAGCTTTGTCTTCTGGCGAGGTAATAAATTTATTGGGCCTCCTAGGGACAGGTTCCACTGTATCTGGAGACTCCCATGCCTTTCGACAAACCAGGACCATGAGCTCGCCGAAAGGCAGAGACACCCAAGAGGCGGCGGGCTAAGACCCGAAAGCCTTCAGGTAAGACTGTAAAGTGGAGACACCCAAGAGGCGGAGGGCTAAGACCCAAAAGCCTTCAGGTAGACTGACTCATCATCAGTAGGTTTGCTGGAATGCCAGTCACTCTTCGGTTTGAGAATCTCTAAGATATCCACAAAGGAGATTTCTTCTGAGGGTGACTGTGGGGTGCCTTCTGAATCATCCAAGTCAGTGTCTGAAGTGACAGAATTCTGAGGGGAGTCCAGATGCTTCCTCTTGCATAGCCCCTTCCAAGGGACTTCCTCAGTAGGAGCTTCTGGTGAGGTCTCGGAAGAGCAGGGATAAATCAACGGGGCTTCCTGAGGCTCTGGGTCTCCACACTCTTGTGGAATCTATGATGATGAAGTAGACACTGGCACTTTAGGGAGAGAAAGTGCTGGTCCTGATGAGGTGGTTGTCTGTGGGGACAATGCTCTCCTCATGGCATCAAAGGCACTCTGGCAACAAAGCGAAGTAACCCCTGGATCCAACGATTCAGCTGATGCCCCCAGCACCAAGACGGTAGGCTCTGAGCCAGAGGTAGGCACCGAACTGACCCACGCCAAATCCCCGAGAGGCAAAGTCAGACCCGAAAGATCATTTTGACTATCATCCCCAGAACAGACCGGTGAGTGTTGGCCCCCAGACTCCTCGCTCAGCGCCAAAGTAGTAAGAGAGGTCAGTACCGAAAGTTGTGGAGCAGGTCTTGGCACCAACGGCTCCACTATCAGTTCTGAGCACTGCGGCTCCAAAACTTCGAGTCGGATCGGAGGAGGAACAGGAGTGGGGGGGGGGGTCAGTCCCGAAGCCCGAGGGGTTGGCCCCGATGCTTGGCAAATGCTGGTGTCTGCAAAAGCCTCTTCACCACACAATATTCGATTTAAGTATTTTTTTTTTGCTCCGTCTGCCTTTTCCTGAATAAAAAGTGAATTTCTAACTGATCTGTGCTTTAAAAAGTTTAAATTGCATTTGCCTTCTGCTTTTTACAGTTTTTGCACTTGTTTTATATCAATTTAAGTCATTTTTGTATTGTATAACTGTTGTAGGCTACACACTAAAGTGCGCTAGCCTGTTTATAGCATTTACAGTGTTTTCTGTGTGTTTTTCTGCTGTTTCCTGAAAAAAAAACAAAAAAAAAAAAAAAAAAAAAAAAAATTCTCTTTTCCCGCCTTTGCTGAAATAGATTAGTCCAGATTTCAGGTTTTGCTGAATTCCAGACTGTGGTATAGTTTCCTGTGTTGCCCATATCCTTACTTGGATAGGAGGAAGCTTCTCTGTTCACCAGTGAGAGTGGGGAGCTTTGAGCAGCCTATCTGTCCCTGGAGGAGTGGTCTCAGCCCTGAAACTAGTAGCTTATTGGCCATTTTGGGTCAATTCCTATCTCTCAGTTTTCCTGATTTAAAACCCGCATTTGCACAGTTTTGCACGATTTTGCGAACAGAGCAGCATCGGACAGCGCCGCTTAAATTGGGTTTAAACTATTCCCGGCTCCACAAAGTCTGCTCTTCACTTTTTCCATTAGAACTGTTCCAAATCTCAAAGTAAGCACTCTATTTTCATTCTAAAGCCCTGCAGTTGCTCGTATAAGTAATCTTATAAGTAAGCACTAATAAACTAAAGCACTACACCCTCTTATACTCCCTTAAAGTACTTGGCTCCTTATTGGTCCTTTTTGATCAGTCAAAAAGTAGTTCCTTATACTATTCTGGCATGTCCAAAAGTCAGTTTCAGGTTTACTCTCCAGTCCAGCTGGTGAATCTGGGAATCTTGAGGCAATGTTACAACTGCCTTATGTACACAGACCACCCTCTCCTCCTCCCAACAAGCTCAAATATATGTGAGAGATGCAACTATATAGCCAAACTGGAGGCTGAGCTCTCTCAACCCAGTACTGGTGCAGTCAGTCAGGCGGAGAAGGTAACCACACACACCACAAATCCAGTCTCACATAGACCTATCACAACAGCAAACCAAACACAAACACACAAAAACATACTCGGAGGCTCTAAATAAAAATCTTCCCAAGCAGCAGAGACCTCCAAAGCAGACATCCAAGCAACCGCTACCCCACAACAATACCCACGTATCACATAGTTCACAAAGTCAGTGTGCCACACAGTCACAGCCCTTAAGGCTAAACAACACACCTAACACACTTGTAATAGGTGACTCTATTGCCAGACACACTGACGTCCCAACCACCAGGCTGAACAAGGAGAAGGTCACTGTAAGCTGCTTGTCGGGTGCCAGGATCCGCCACATAACACAAGCACTCAGGTCACTCCAAAGCAAGTACAAATATGACTCCGTCATTGTCCATGCTGGTGTGAATGACCTGAGACGTACCTCCATGGACTACATGAAAAGAGAGACAGAGGAGCTCTCTGATCATGTAGCCCAGGCCGGTATGACCCTGACCTTGAGTAGCATCTTACCCTCACCAAGAATGATGCCACAGTATAAAGACAAAATTATCAATTTTAACAATTGGCTAAGTATTGGTGTCATTCAAAGGGGATCCAGTGTCTGTCAGCCTAGGATGACATGCTCGACAAGCCACGCTACTTCGCTAGGGAAGGCTTGCACCTGTCACCCCTGGGCTTTCAAATATTGGCTAAGGCTCTTGCCACCCCCATAGTGCCTTTTTTATGCAAGGCTCAAAAGACAAACCCACGTCCATAGACAACACAAGGAAAAAGAAACTAAGGGTAATGCTGCAAACGCCAGAAGTCTAAACCTCAAGATGCACGCACTCGAGGTTCTCCTCAGTATGGAGAATACCAATATCTGTGCAGTAACAGAAACCTGGTTCAAGGCTCCCAAGAGCACCCCAGCACTACCAGGTTATACCTCATACCATGCTTTTCGGCCCCAAAACTCAGACCGAACAACAAAAGGAGGGGGAGTATCCATATTCATCAAAGATACCCACACCTCCAGGTTAGTGGCACTGCATGAAGCATCGGAGACCATCCATGTGCAACTAACAGTGGGCAAAACTGCCTTTCAGTTTGTAGTCTGCTACAGACCACCCTCCCAAACTCAGGAACCCCACTCAGCTTTCCAGAGAACACTGGAGAATATGAAGGTCTCTCTAAACACCATCATATTGGGTGACTTCTACTACCCAAACATAAACTGGGAGCACTACTCAAGCCCCAACACCCTCGCCCAACGCTTCCTAGAATTTATAAACTCAAATGCTATGGAACAACTGGTCACCACAAGAGGGGAAAACATATTGGACCTGATCACCAACATGAGGACTCTATGTTCCATACCAGAGGTATACCCCTCATTGGTAAGATCTGACCATAAATTAATCTCACTGGACATCCATATCCCATCCCCACCCCCAGCCAAGGAAACCATGGTGAAGAACTTCTCAAAAGCAAACTTCACACTTCTCAAAACCGAGGTGGAATCCTTCAAAGCCCCCAGGCCAGTGGAAAATACGGCCCAAACCGCATAATCCTTTACAAATGCATTCTATGGACACCTACAGGAATGCATGGATCGTGTTATCCCAAACAAAACCAAGACTCACTCCTCCAAAGGCAGGAGACCTGTCTGGTGGACCCCAGCCATAAATAAGCTATACAACAGGAGGAGGAAGCTACTACATGATAGAGCAAAATCCCAAAAAGGGAAGCCATCTCTGATCAGTACTAGCAAGAAACTACGATCACTCATAAAATTATCTAAAGCCAGCTTCGAAAGAAAAATTGCACGAGATGCTAAAGATAATCACAAGACCTTCTTTAGTTATGTCAGGAAACTGGGTGGCAACTCCCAGATATGCTCTGAGTTAATGCAAAATGATAAAAAATACACTGAACCCACAGACATTGCCAACATCCTGGCAGACAGGTTCAGTGCAAACTCCCCAACCCCCTTCCCCCCAAAAGAGCAAACGTCTATCCCAACAAAGTGTAGCCTCCCTGACATCACAGATGCACAGGTGAGAGCTGCCCTCTCCAAAGCAAAAAACACAGCATCAATGGGACCGGACGGTGTCCCGGGCTGCGTCTTACATGAGCTCCAAGAAGAACTGAACCCTCACATAAAGTCACTGTTCAGTCTCAGCCTTACTACAGGATATGTACCCAAGGAATGGCGTACAGCAACAGTGGTCCCACTCCACAAAGGTGGTGCCACAACGGACCCCATAAACTATCGCCCTATAAGCCTGACTAGCCTGGTCTGCAAAGCTATGGAGCGTATCATCATGGAACTCATAAATAAAGACATTGGGAACCTCCAAACACTGGATCCTACCCAATTTGGCTTTGTTAAGGGCAGATCTTGCCTCTTGAACCTGGTTGACTTCTTTGAAACAGTCACCAAGGCCATAGATGAAGGGAAGGTAGTCCACACAGCCTACCTGGACCTCTCAAAAGCCTTCGACACAATACCCCACTCGGGCATCATAAATAAGCTCACCAGCTTAAATAACCCCTATGTCACAAGATGGGTTGCAAATTGGCTCAGGGATAGAACCCACATGGTCAGAATTGCAGGTGCCATGTCAGACTATAAACCAGTTACAAGTGGCGTCCCACAAGGCTCAGTCCTGGGACCTCTCTTGTTCGGTATATATATCTCTGAGGTACAGGCTAACATGGGAGGACTATGGCTGACCAAGTTTGCAGAGGACTGCAAACTGGGTGCCATAATCGACTCACCAACTGACACAAGCATCCTCCAAAAGGGTCTCACAGAGACGGATAACTGGTGCCAGAGCCATGGCCTAAAGCTAAATGCCAAAAAGTGCATAGTCATCCCCTTTGGGAAAAACAAAGTGCCCACAAATTACCACATAGGTGGTAATCCATTAAGTACGGAAGAAGTAATTAGGGATTTGGGGACCCAAGTACATAGCAATCTCTCCTTTGACAGTCACGTTGCCAAAGTGGTTAGAAAGATCTTCTATATAGCCCACCTTATCACGAAAGGGTTCACATCTAGATCAAGAGAGGTCATTGTGCCCCTCTACTCATCAGGCCCATAATTGAATACAATGCCCCATTTGGGATGTACCTTACCCGACACCTGCAGCAACTGGAAAGACCCCAAAAGTACCTTACCAAGAGGATCAAGGGACTCAAACAGATGCCCTACGCAGTTAGGCTAAAGAAACTCCAGCTCTACTCAGTTGCTTAATGCCTACTCAGAGGCGATCTGTGCCTGACATATAAAGCCATGTCCAAACCAGAATTAATGGACATGCTCCACCTCAGGAAATCCAAATCCCTTAGAGCTACACGCTCCAGGGACTTAAACCTCAGCACAGAAATAAATAGGACATGCTGGAGGGACAGATTCATATCCCAGAGGCTCCCCTCATTCTGGAACAAAATTCCAATCCATGTTAGACAGAGCCCCTCAATGACCCTCTTCAAGAGAAATCTTGACGAGTGGATGGGAGATCGTAGGTTTACCCCTGGGATCTCTTCTGTGTCCCTACTAGACAGAGGCACAGTAAACTAACCTTAAAAGGGCTATCTTCTGTGACCTACTATACAGAGGCACAGTCAACAAATCTAAAAGGGTGGCGAAAGCCAAACACACTCTGGCTAGGCTTATAAATGCCCTAGGGCAGATAGCCTAATATCAACCTATGAACCTATGAACAATACACATCCATGTCTGAAAGGCTTCTTGAGGACCAAGAGGACAGAACCGAAGAAGCCACAGATTGTAATATCAAAGATTTTAAAATAGGAGATACCGGCTCCGGTACTGGGGACCAGCTCCTAATAGTAACAACTGCCTGCTCCGATGTCAGTGGAGCCGAAGTTGAAGGTTCGTTGGCTTTGGACTGACTGGAAGGTGGAGATTTTCTCGGCTCCGAAAATCCAGAAGCAGACGATTTAAGACTTAGTCGGTTTAGCATGAGCTGCTCTGCTCTGATTTAATGATTCCTGAAAGGAAGATTTAATTAAACATCTGACAATTAGTTTATTCTTCCTTTCCTGTAACACTCGAGAACTAAACGAGTGACATATAGAGCATGTTTCCTGCAGATGTAAGGGGCCTAAACAGTACACACAATCCATGTGCCCATTGGTAATGGACATCTTTTGTCTGCACTTGGGGCATTTCTTGAAGCCCGTAGGCTTAGCCTGCTTATCCTTGTCCTTATCCTGTGACATTTTTGTATGTAAAAAAAGAGGACAGTCCACACAACACAATATAATAAGCCCTTTAATTTAAACGAGCTTGAAAATGAAAAAAAAAAAAAAAGCCTTCCAACTTAAACAGGCTACTAATAAAATTCAAATCACACACCAAACTATGAAATTTAGCATTCTAATTTAAACAAGCTATAAATGGAAAATCAAATTCACACACTATACTGTTAAATTCTCAGTAACACTATTATGAAAACTTAACTAACTAGATATAAGGGATAGGGGTATAACAAGGCCTTCAAATGGGTCACAAAGAAATAAGAAAAACAGAATCACGCTCTCAGAAAAAACTAAGTGCAAAAAGCACTCTAAATAAAGTACAGTTTTGTACCTACCATAAATGTAGATGTCCGAGAGGAATGCATCTGCAGTCCTAACAAATGGGGTTGTCCTGCCTCAGGCAGCCCTTCGGTCGGCCGGATTCCAAAGTCTGGGTCTGGCCTCGGCTGATGTCGCACTTCACCCGACGTCACTGCTACTGTCGATTGGGTATAAAGGCATCGGCCAACGCCATTTTCCTCAGTGTTTCTTGCCCCAGATGCCAGGTGCCCTCTAGGAAGGCTAAATTTGGATAAATGCAAATGATTCCAAATAGTAGAGAGCAAACAACAAATAAACATGTATGTACATATATACAAACAAATACACCATAATAGATTCCCCCAGCTAGCTACAAGATGGGCAAATACCCTAGGAGTACCACAGAGGGGAAGGAGGGTAATCCTGACTGCAGATGCATTCCTCTCGGACATCTACATTTATGGTAGGTACAAAACTGTACTATGTCCTTCAAGGATGCATCTGCAGTCCTAACAAATGGGTAGAATACCATAGCCAAACTGGGGAGGAGGCACTAAGAAGATTATGGTGTAGTTAAGATCCCTTGCAAAACAGCAGTGGCAAAACCTGCTCGGGATCTGGAGTATAAAGGCAGATTATAATGCTTGGCAAATGTATGCACGGAGCTCCAAGTAGCAGCCTCTAAAATGTCTTTGGTAGCCACTCCTCGTAAGAAAGCTGTAGTAGTGGCTGTAGCCCTTGTGGAGTGAGGTCTGATGTTTTCTGGAGTTGTCTTCCCATGAAAGGAGTAACAAAATCTAATGCAATTTCCTATCCATTTTGAGATTGTCTGTTTTGAAATTGCTTTTCCTTCCATTCCTGCTGCATATGCTACCAGAAGCTGGTCAGTTTTTCTATTGCTCTTGGTTCTGTCCAGGTAGTAGTGCAATTGTCTGTGTACATCCAAGGTGTGCAGCAGTCTTTCCCCCCTGTTCTGTGGGTTGGGGAAGAATGTTGGTAGGTGGATAGCTTGGTTCAATGATACCCTGGAGACCACCTTTGGCATAAAAGTAGGGTTAGTTCTCAAGGACACACTATCCTGATGGAAGATAAGGAAGGGCTGTACGGCCATTAATGCCTGTAATTCAGAAACCCTTCTTGCTGAAGTGTTAACTTTTCCAGCACAAAGTTCAGGTCCCATGTAGGCAGAGGTGGCTTCCTTGGAGGCTTTACATTTTTAATTCCTTTCAGAAACTGCCTGAGTAGAGGATGAGAGAAGACTGGAGGATCCATGTTGTATTCTGCTGAAATTGCTGATGCATGAATCTTGATGGAGGAGTAAGACAGGCCATTGTGGAAAAGTTCTGCTAAATATTCCAGGATGTTAGCTATGTTTGCCAATGATACATTTTCTCCTTTTGCTGCACTCCAAATGAGGTATATTTTCCATTTTGCTGAGTAAGTCTTCCTTGTGGAGGGTCTGCGAGCCTCCAGGATAATGTCTTTAACCCTCCGAGATAGTTCTGGGTTATTTTGTTTCATGTAAGATTCCAAGCAGCTAGCTGCAGTGTTTTCAAGTTTGGATGCAGGATCTTGAAGTTGTTCTGTGTTAGCAGCAGAGGAACTAGAGGTAGAGGCCATGCCTGTGTCCGAGACATACTTCTCAGAAGCGGGTACCAATGCTGCCTCGGCCAGTCTGGAGCTATCAGTATGATCCTTGGGTGCTCTTCTTTGATCTTCAGTAGCACTTTGTGCATCAAAGGTAGAGGTGGGAATGCATATGCTGTTAGGTTTTCCCAACTGAAGGATAGGGAGTCCACCTTCCAAGCAAGTGGGTGGTATGTCCTTGTGCAGAATTTTCTCAATTGGTGGTTGTGTGGGGATGCGAACAGGTCTATTTCTGGTAGCCCCAGTTCTCTGTAATGGTTCTGAAGATGTCCGGATGCAGCATCCATTCGTGGGCATCCGTGGTAGTTCTGCTTAATGTGTCTGCTAATATATTTTCTTTTCCTGGCACGAATAAGGCCTGTAGCTGAATGTTGAGGTTCAGGGCCACATTCCACAGGTCCATTGCCATCCGGCATAGAGGATATGAATGTGTGCCTCCCTGCTTGTTGATATACCACATAACTGTGGTGTTGTCCGTCCTTATCAGCAAATGACCCTGTTGAAGAAACGGTCTGAATGTCTGAATTGCCTGTTTCACTGCCAGCATCTCTTTTTGATTTATGTGTAGGTTGAGCTGGTCTTGTGTCCATAGGCCCTGTATGCACTTGTCTGCCATGTGTGCCCCCCAGCCGAGGTCCGAGGCGTCTGTGGTGATAGTCTGGCTTGGGTGAGGGCTGTGGAAAGGCAGTCCTTTGTTCAACTGACAGGCCTGAGCCCACCACAGGAATTCCTGTTTCAGGCATGGAATTACTAGGCTGTGCTTGTGCTGAGACCATAAATTCCTTAGGTACCATTGCAACTTCCTCATATGCAGTCTGGCATGTGGGATCAATATTATGCAGGATGCCATGTAACCCAGGGCTTGCAGGATTTTCCTTGCTGTAAGCTGGTTCTGCGTTGTTAAAGCCTTGAAGTAGAGTGGTAGTTGCTTTTGCTTTTCTGCTGTGAGAAATGCCATTTGATTTGATGTGTCCAGTTCTGCACCCAAGAATGTGATCCTTTGGGATGGTACCAGCCTTGACTTTTTTATGTTGACTGTGTATCCCAAGGCCTGCAGTAGGTGAATAACCTTTTCCAAATCTTTTGTTAATTTGATCTTGTTGTCCGCTTGTAGCAGGCAGTCGTCCAGGTATGGATAAATTTGAATTCCCTGAAGCCTGCAATGAGCAATTACTGATGCCAGGCATTTCGTGAATACTCTGGGCGCAGTAGATAAGCCAAAGGGCAATGCTGAGAATTGATAATGCTCTGATCCTGCAAGAAATCTGAGGTATCGTCTGCAATTTGGTCGAATAGGGACGTGCAGGTATGCCTCCTTGAGATCTAGAGTCACCAGCCAAGCCTCCTTGCCCAGCATGGGAAGAAGGTGCTGTAGGGTCAGCATTTTGAATTTTGGAACAATGAGATATGTGTTGAGAGCGGACAGGTCGAGAATAGGCCTCCATTGATTTTCTTTTCTTGGCACCAGGAAAAGTCTGGAATAAAACCCTTGCCCTTGTTCCATAGCCGGTACCTTTTCTATGGCTCTCATCCTTAGTAAGTGTTTGATTTGTCCTAGAGCGTTTGTCTTTTGGTTTGGTGGTAGGTTTGGCATTCCTCTCTTCCTTGGTAGAGTATGGAAGTGAAACCTGTAACCTTTGTCTATTGTCTGTAAAATCCATTTGTCTCCTGTAATGTAATGCCAGTTTACTGAAAATAAGGCTAGCTTTCCGCCTAAGGGTGCTTCCAGTTGTTCCCTGGTAGGTGGTATCAGAGCCAAGTCACTGTGACTGTCCTGTGGAAGTGGTAGTAGCCGGATCTGCGGGAGTACTTCTCTGGTTGTTAGGCTGCCACTGACGTCCCCTGTTGGAACCTCTGGATTGACCTCTGCCTCTTGAGCGCCTATTTCTGCCTCTCTGTGCTCTGGTGTCTGGAAAGGACCAATTCTTCGAAGGCCAATTTCTACTAAATCTAGGAGGCTGGACCTGGAAGAAGTCCTTGACTGTTTGGACAGATTTTGCTTTTTCCTCCACCTTCTTTAATACTTGCTGTGCAGGGGAACCAAACAAACTGTGCTTCTCCATGGCAGCATCTAGGAGCTTTGACTTTACATGGTCTGGTAAGGATTGCTCTTTTAACCATGCATGCCTTCTGATCACTGTACCAGTCATAGCTGATCTAAAGGAAGCCTCCAGTGCATCATAGCCGCATTTCAAGGAATGATTACTGACCTGCTGAGTGTTATGTACCAAATCCTGCAGGGACTTACGGTCTATAGGTTCAGGAGAGGATAGTTTTTTATTTAACTGATCTAACAAAAATTCCTGATACTGAATCATGTGGAATTGACAGTTTAAAGCCCTAGCCGAAAGAGTAGCAGAAGTATAAACTTTTTTACCCCATCTCTCTAATGCTCTAGATTCTCTTTCAGAGGGGCGGGGGTTTTTGGCAGTTGCTACAGCTTTGGGGCCCTGAGAAATAGTTTCTGGATCTGCAATAGGAGCCTTATACAGGTGATAATGTGTGTCCGGGACCCTGTAGTATCTGTCGGGCTTAGCAGGGGCCGGAGGAAGAGAGTCAGGGGCAGTACAAGTGTCATTGAATGCATCATCCACAACTGTTAGTACTGGAGGAATGGCTAAAGGCCTATGCTGTGGCAAATGCAAAAAGGTTCTGAGCCGTTTCCTAGAATCTGAGAAATCCTGGCCCTGCCATTGAAATTGTTCCCTCATAGCATGCAAGGTTTCCCCAAAAGAAAATTCCTCAGGAGGAGAGGCAGAAGGAATGGAGTCTTCTGCGTCAGAATCCTCATATGGAGAATAAGGGCCTTCTGGAGGATTTGAGTTGTCTGAATCATCCGAAGAATAATCTGTAGAAACTGGTTCAGGGGGCTCTGCTCTAGGCCTCTTCTCTGGAGGGGGATGAGAGGCCCTGTCAGGGTGAGGTTGGGATCCCCTGATCAAAGAAATGAGATCCTCTGCCAGGCTAAGCATTTGGGAACTAGAGCTAGGCCTGTGTGTGGGGGTTTTTTAAGGCAAGGCCTTAGAAGATTTAGCTGCTTTAGCCCTAGAGAAAGCCTTGATAGACATGGATGCAGGGGGCCTAGCAGCTCCACGTGCAGGAGTGGATATGTCTAAAGGAATAGTATCTGATAAATCCTGGGCGCCTGCTACAGCAGGAGAAATTTCAGTAGCAGATTCAGCCATGCTGTGTGAGGCCTCGACTGCAGGAGGAATGCTTTCGGCCGAAGGATGAACCGAGGACTCGGTTTCAGCCGAAACCGAGACACTCGCGGTTGGCTTAACCGTGGTTTCGGCCGAAACCGCGGACCGCGAGTGTCGGTCCTTTTCCTTACGCTTTTTAGCTAATTGTGAAGTCGGAGTCTCCGAAGCGGGACCAAAAAACTCCTCTGCAAACTCCGACCGATGTCTAAGTGTTCGTTGGTTGAAGGAAGCACAGGCTAGACAAGCTGCTACGTCGTGGTCTGGGCCTAAGCAAGGAAGGCAGTAAGAGTGGAAATCCTTATGAGGTATTAGTTTCCCACAAGTTAAACAATTATTTACTTTTTCTGACATCGGCTGAGGCAAGAGAGAGTCCCCAACGGGGTACTTAGCTTTTTAGAAGTCTTCGGTAGTAGAAATCTCTGGATCTGACCGACCGGCACTTGCGAACAGCTTCTGCTTCGGGCACCGCGCGGCAAGAAAGACTGAGGAAAATGGCGTTGGCTGATGCCTTTATACCCAATCGACAGTAGCAGTGACGTCGGGTGAAGTGCGACATCAGCCGAGGCCAGACCCAGACTTTGGAATCCGGCCGACCGAAGGGCTGCCTGAGGCAGGACAACCCCATTTGTTAGGACTGCAGATGCATCCTTGAAGGACATCTACAACTATGTTAATATCAGTCAATGAAACTTATCCAAGATACTACAAAGTTAGAAAATATGTATAAAAAAAACAATTTTCACTGGCCAGAGCTGGTGAATCGCACGATCTGTTGCAGCGGCAAACGAGATCTGGGGGAATCACAAGTGCATCTTGGGATAGGGAGTAGGCCACAAGCTGGTTGAAGACCTCGAGCTTTTGCATTTGGCCAACCCGAACCCATCAGTAAGAGTGAAGGTGAGATAGGACAACTTCACATCAGTAGTTAACTAATCTCACTATATTTTCCTGACTAATCTAAACAGTTACTATTCCCTTGGTTCACTTACTAGAGCAAGGCAAGATGAAGTAGGTGACTGGTCTTCATTCTTTGTCAGGTTCCAAGAAACAGACTGCTCAGTCTGACTAAGAGACTTCTTAATATATCTAAATATTACTTCTGGGACAGCTTACAGAATGACACCATATCTGGTCATCTGAGTCTGTTTCCCACACTATCGCCAACACTAGAAAGCTGCCAGGATTTTAGCATGTGTGTGTTACCATACAATCAGATAGAGCTTTGCTCATATTTGCTGCAGCTCCTGTAAGTCATAAAACCATTTCAAACCTTTAGCCTTCCAGAGTAGCAATTAGCTTCCTGCTGGAGACAATAAAGAAGGCTTCCTAATACTTGGTTTCCCAGACATTTTGTCTCCGGGTGCAACCAGAACTGTAAGATACAAACTTTGTGACCTAATTTAATTTCAACTGTTCCACAATTTGCTGCACCTGGATTATGATTAACCTCTTCTTTTCCAGTATTCTCTGTTAAAACATATACATTTAATTCAGTTACAGTAATACATGTACATTAATTTTCATTTCAGCAGGACGCACTTTTGATACATTTTTAACATAAGCAACTTTACAAATACATTTTCAACATAAGCATCTGCACATATCAGTTTGATAGTCAAACAACATATAATTCTTTACTAAATTACAGCTAGCTGTGCTGACATATGTTAAACATCCACTGGCCCACTCTTATGGCATAGCTGGGCAGTACCTGCTATCATCACACAAGTGGTAACCAATCAGTATAAACAAAAATTCCAGTCAGTCCTACATCTAGGAACATCAGAGCCAGACCAGTAGTGACTACCATGAGTACAGCAGAAAGATCAGATGGCAAGAAGATAAACTGGCAATGGGATTTGTCCCACCTTGAATAACCTATCTAATATGAAATAATGAATGTATGCCCATTGTATGTGTTATTGTATGTATGCAGATAGGTATATGTCTTCTCAATTTGAGCCTGATGCATGTAATTTCATTTAGAGTGCACTTGTGTAGGCTAAATGAAAATAAAGTTTACTTTGACTTTGAATCTGAGGAACTACGTTTGTGACCTCTAGTGAAGGATAAGTAACTAGGCATCATCTTTGTCCAAAGTAACAAGAAATGTATCTTTAACAAGAGAGAAAGCAAGGCTAACAGTGCCAACATCTTCCGTTTCTTTACTAACTCAAATTTGTTTAAACTTCAGAAATTCAAAACTAGTCTCCACCAGTCCTCCCCTTCATTGACACTAAAAGCAATGAAGTGCTTTTAATCAGGAGTGTGAACACCATGTGATTACAGTGGAGGCAAATAATGTTAGTCTCAGAAGTTATAATATGGGTGATTGTTTTAAAACTTTTATTGTTTTTAGATCTCCATACTGTGTTAATCATTAATAAGTCTATATATTCTAAGTTCATAAATCATAAGCAAACACTAGGCTATCGGTCTGCAGAAAGGCCTAACCAGTAATCGGAAGTCAAAATCAAACCCTGAACCTTTTATCTGTGAGAAGAAGACCCTAACCATTATATCACCCCCCCAATTACTGGAAGCTTAAGCAAATTACATTGCCATCCATCACCAGCACAGCTAAATTAGTGAAACTGAGCAGGGACACACAAAATTCTCACAAAGCCATCTATGGAAGAATCTTTAACAATACAAAAGCACCTTTTCAGGGATAAAACTTCAGCTGTCACACTACATCTTTCACATCGCAGAGTACAGAATATGGAAAGGCAGTCACTGAATCAATCTGGTAAAATCTCTGCAGTCCGGATTCTGTCAAGACAACATTAATGGCACAGACAATTTAGTCTATACGCTACTATCAAGCTTCATCTGACCCTCATTCTCCACTGTTCTATAGAGCGACTCTGAGCAAGTCCCTTAAGCAGCATTCACATGTCATCCTTAAAAACAGGAAATGTTTACTTTGTTAAAATATTTAAATAAAAAGCAGCTCAGTTAATAAGGGTAAGATTGTCCATCCTGTGATTTTATTCTGATAAGTAAAATAATAATTCAAAGTTAAATATGTATGTGCAACAGGTCCTTAACAAGTTTTATTTTTCTCCCCTTTTGGTAGGCAGTTTCACATGAGTTCAGGACTCCAAAAGTACATTCCAAGTTTGCTAGCCCTCCATTCTTGAGCCTGAGTGCACCTAGCACATAAGTAACAAATACGAAGCATTTTCACATACCAACAAATACGAAGCATTTTCACATACCCAGGAGTATTCACCACTATCATCTATTCTGCAGTTAACAGCATTAAGAAGTCCCTTAGTATGCAAGACCTTAAATGTATGACTCTTAAGGTATACTGGGTAACGGGTGATGCTTTTCCTTAATCCACAGCTTCCACACCATTACAATGTAGCAGAATGATATGCTAGAGGACCTAAGCTCTCCTTTCTATGTACAAGACAAAAAATTTGCATCATATCACATTTTTCCAAGCAACAGAATTATCTGAGTAGGGGCTACAGCTATAAACAGTAATCACGTCATCAAGGTTCATCATCAATACTATGATCTCAGTTATGACACCATACATCATCCACAATAACACCTCTCCACATCAGAGAAGAAAAAGTTGTGTAAAATCTTATCTTAACCATAGATGTACTTCTCTTCCATGTTGCAGTATTTTGCATATGGGTTTATCGCTTCATTCTCACGTATGCATGGCCAGTATCCAAAAGCTTTCAGTCCCTCTGTGGTGTGCAGACGTCAGACGTAGACGGGATTCCGTGGGCCATAAAGGTGATGTTGGCATGCATCAGCCCTCAGAACAGCAGCCCCAGTCAAAGCCAGTTCTGTAAGGGTAATGCCATATCATTGCCATCCAGAAAGATAAGTTATTAACTGATAAGAGGGGATGGAGGGCGGGAAGGAATACTGCAACATGGAAGAGAAGGACATCTATGGTTATGGTATGATTTTACACAACTTTTCTATGTCCTTCTATTCCCATGTTTCAGTATTTTGCATATGGGTGAGTGCCAAAGTTCACTGAGGTTGGGGTGGTGGTCTAGAGGCAGATTCCATGAATCCATGCAGGATAGCCCTGGCGAACCCTGACCTGGCCTCGGAGATGAGTGTTTGGTGAAGGTGTGGGCTGAAGACCAAGTAGCAGCTTCCAGGATAGAAGAGGTATCCAAACCCTTGAAGAATGCTCCTGAAGACAGATGCCATTGCCCTTGTGGAATGAGCTTCAACTGTCCCTCGCAGGGAATTACCATGGAACTGGTAGCAGAAGGTAATGGCTTTGAAGATCCAACTAGATATAGTATGCTTGGTAACAGCATTCTCCAGAGCTCTGGGGTGAAAGAATACAAAGATTTGGTCAGTCTGTCTGAAAGACCTAGTGTTGTGCAGGTAGAATCTGATCTGCCTGTGAACTTCCAGGGAATGCAGCACCCTCTCACTGTCTCCTTGTGGGTTTGGGAAAAAAATGGTTAGCTGTATGACCTGATTAAGGGACAGGTCATTGACTACCTTGGGCATGAAGGACACATTTTTTCCAAAGGGTAACCCTATCTTTGTGGAAAACTAGAGAGGGTGGGGTAGCCATAAGGGCTTGGAGCTCAGACACTCTCCTGGCTGAGGTTAGAGCCACTAAAAGAACAGTTTTCCAGGTGCAGTGCTTTAAAGAGGCTTTGTTTGCTGGCTCAAAGGAAGGTAGCATAAGCTTCTCTAGCATGTAGCTGAGGTCAGATGGAGGAGGAATGGGTTTCCTGGGGGGGCCTAAGGTGCAGTACCCCTTTGAGGAAGAGAGTTTGCTAGGGAGTCTGGATGCTAATGGGGGATCTAAAGGCAGGCAAGCAGAAATCGCAGACAGCTGGGCTTTGATGGATGAATAAGCCAGTCCAGGCTGCAACAGCTCACACAAATAGGACAGCACTAGAGGGGGTTCGCTGAGAAGCGGATCCAGATATCTTTTATGACACCAAATACAGAATCGTTTCCATTTGGAGAGATAGGATTTTCTAGTATTGGGTTTCCTGGCCTTCTGCTGGACATTGAGCATGTCCTCAATGTAAAGGTGTCTAAATGGGATCAGAATCCCATCAGCCACAGAGTAAGGTGCAGCATCTCCCACTGTGGATGGAACAGTGACCCCCTTGTGCTGTGTGAGGAGGTCCACTCTGGGGGGTAATTTGTGGTGATTGCCCTTGGAAAAATGTAGGAGTAAGGGGAACCAATGCTGCCTGGGCCAGTAGGGAGTCACCAACAAGATTTCCGAGTTGTCCTGCTGAATTTTTAGCAGTACCTTCTGAATGAGTGGGAAGGGGGTGAATGCATATATATAGATTTCCCCCTCCATGAAATTGAGAAGGCATCTGTTGCCAGTGCCTGTGGTTTGGGTGTCCTGGTGCAAAAGCGAGGATGTTGCCTGTTGATGGTGAGGCAAACAGGTCTACATGAGGTATACCCCACCTGTGGACCAGATCCAGGAAGACATCTCTGTGCAGCATCCATTTGTGGTTTTTGTGCTGGTTCTGCTCAAATAACCTGCCGGTTTGTTATGAAGAGAGGGAATGTAGGTCACATGCAGGGAGATTCCCCTGTGAGGTAGCCAATTCTCATACCAAAAGGGCTAACCTGTAGAGCAGGTAGGACTTGGTCCCTCCTTGTTTGCTGACATACCACAGTACAGTGGTGGTGTTGTTTGTGCATATCAGAAGAGTCCCCTGTAGAATGAAAGGCTGAAATGCCTGGAGGGCTAGAAGAATTGCCCTCATCTCCCTGGCACTGATGTGTTGTGATTTTAGGTGATTTGGTCACAGGCCCTGCACCTGTCGGTGTCCAAGGGTGGCACTCCATCCCAGGTCTGAGGCTGTGTGCATGACTTGAGTGGGTTGTGGTGGTTGGAGTGGGAGGCCTGAGTTGCCTGTACCTGATCCAACCACCATAGTATTTCCTTTTTTTAGGCATGGTAGAAGGGGGTACAATGTGCTCCAGAGGATGGGTGTGCTGCTTCCAGACTGAGTGGAGGTACCACTGCAGCTTCCTCATGTGTAGCCTTGCTAAAGGCAGCATGGGTATTGTGGCTGCCATGTAGCCCAGAAGTTTGAGGTACTGCCTTGCAGTCAACTCTGTAGAGTGAAGTAACTGGAGAAGATATTTTGACAAGGAGCTCACTTTTGGAAGTGGTAGGTATGCCTCCATGAGGTCCGAGTGTATTCTGCACACTAGGAACACAATGTCCTGTGTTGGTTGAAGATGGGATTTTGGCAGATTTACCTGGAATCGGGTCACCGCAAAGTGGATGTGCCCTTGCAGTATTTCTTGGCTGGCAGCCAGGATCAGCATGTCATCCAGGTAGGGGAATATCTGTATTTCCTTTGTCCTGCAGTAAGCCACCACAGGTGCTAAGCATTTGGTAAAGACTCTGGGGGCAGTGGAAAGACCAAAGGGCATAGAGAATTGCAAGTGAGAAGAGCCCACCAAGAATATTAAGTATTTCCTGTGGGAGGGCCTGACTGGGATGTGGAGATGAGTATATTTTATGTCTAATGTAGCCATGACTCCCTGTGGGATAATCAGAGGGAAAAGGCCTGGTAGGGTAAGCATTTTGAAGGTAGGTACTTTTAGAAAGAGATTGAGGTAAGAGACGTCTAAGGATGGGTCTCCATGGGCTGTCTTTTCTGGGGATCAGGAAGAGCCTTGAATAAAAAAACACTTTGTTTTGCAGAGGAGGGAACTGACTCTATAGTGCCCTGGTCTAACAGTGTCTGCAGCACTGGTTGTAAGAGGTGCAGCTGCTGTGTAGGAGGTCAAGGAATGCCCCTCCATAAGGGAGGGGAGAGCCATGACATGAAGTAGACATTTTGGAAGATGGACAGGACCCATTTGTCTTTGGTGAGGAGAGCTCAAAGAGGGAGACAATAAGAGGCGGGCAGACAGAGGTACAGTGGGAGGTTGGGGGGGCAAGACTGGCAGGTAGTCAGATGCTACCTGCCCTGTCCTGAAAGGGAGGTCTCTGGCTGGAGGCAGTGCATGCTCTAGGCAGAGGAGGTTGTTTTCTGGTGGACTTACGAGGCCTAGAAGGAGGAGCGGGCCGGAAGTGCTTCCTAATAAACTGTGTTTTGGCAGGATCATTCCTGTGAAACTTGGGGATTAGTGAGACCAGTAAATGTTTAAGGTCCTACATCTCTTTTCCTTTCTGTTGCAGAGGTTTAAAGAGGTCTGCAACCTTACAGCCAAACAGTGCAGCATTGTCCAGGGGAGCATCAGTGAGCTTTGCCCTGAAATCATCTGGTAGGGGTTGTAGGAGAAGCCAGGAGTATCTGCATAAGGCAGATGGTGATGCTGCTGACCTGGCAGAGGATTCAGCAGCATCATAGCTACACTTGGAGTGTCTGGTGACCTTGGATGTGAGAGCCAGGAGAGAGGACAGTGATGCTTTGGCAGGGGAGTCAGGGATATCTGCCAAATGTTTGGTGGCAGATTAAAAGAGACAAGGTGTACTTGGCCATGTGGATCTGATAGTTTGTGGCTCTGAAAGCCAAGGTAGCAGACGTATAAATCTTTTGACAGGCAAAACAGCACTCCTGCGTGAAAGGCAGATGCACGGCTCAAAAGCAAATGTGAAAACCCAGTAGAAAAAGAGCCAGCATACTGTGTACAAAAGATCCACTTTATTTGAACAAAATCAGACCGGTTTCAGCCGGAAAAATATCACAGCCTTCCTCAGTGCAAAAAATATAAAATAATACAACTTTAATTAAACATTAAATACACATATCTCGAGGCTGACTGGTCCATCCTAGAATTGTTCATTCAAACCGGGAGGGAACAACCCACCCAGTTTCACAATCCACTTTTTTTCTTTGTTATTTAAGATAGAGTGCCACCCCATTTTATTGGATTTATTGCCCTTTACAATATCAATAACCATAAATGAAAACCTGGCAGTACAGTATGTGTCAGATGACGTTTATAAAGTGCATTGGACGCCTTTTTGTTTTTGATGTTGCTGATATGTTCCGAAATTCTGATTTTGAATGGACGGGAAGTCTGACCGATGTAAAAAGAACCACAGGTACATGTAGCTTGATATACTAACCAATCAGTACTACAATTGGCAAAAAAACTGTGTATCATAAACTACCGAACAATTGCGGCTGGAAAATTGTTTAGATTTGACCACCTTATCACAGTGGATACAACTGCCCACATGGATAACAGCCAACTAATGGCTCCCCCATTACAGTAGTTTGTATGTATTGAGAAGGTTGATACATAGACCCATGTTTATAATGATTAAAACAGGAACCAAGATTTTTGCCTTTACAGTATGAAAATTGACATCTGTTGGGTATAATTTGAGCTAGCTCATCATCATATTGTAATATGTTCCAATGTCTCCTGACACTTTCAATTAAGTTGACCATGTTCCTGGCATATGTTGTAACCAACCTAATAGGTTGTGTTGTTGTGACGTTATGATCTTTGTATCTCAAAAATTCCTCCCTATTGGTTGAATTAACCAAATTGCTTGTCTGCAACACATACCCCATGCCATAACCCCTGGCTTTAAATCTGTTTGTAAGATCCTTCCTTTGGCTCTGAAATGAAGAATCATCAGAACAAATTTGTTTTATTCTAATGAATTGCGATTTGGGAATGTTACGGGCTATGTGTGGAGGATGAAAACTAGACGCATGGAGAATGGTACTATATTGGGGATATTTTCTAAATGCTTCAGTACTCAGCGTATGGTCTGGTAATCTATTAATGGTCACATCCAAAAACGTGATACTGTTAAAATCATAATGAACAGTAAATTGTAATCCCCATGAGTTGTTATTCACATAAGATATGAATCCATGTAACATGTCAATCTCTCCTTTCCATACCATCCAGCAATCGTCTAGGAAACGTCTCCAAATGTCAATGTATTCTAAATAAATGTTGTTCTCATATCATAAATGAGCTGTTTTTCAACAAATGCCATAAACAGATCGGCATAAATGGGGGCAAAAGAAGCCCCCATTGCTGTACCCTTTGTTTGTAAGTAACAAGTGTCTTGATAAAAAAATGCATTACTACTGAGAACATATCCTGCTAGCTGTACCAAAAAAGAATTGAAGTCAGAATGACATAGATTAGCCACCTCCAGCCAATAACTTGGGGCCTCCAAACCAGGCAAGAGTTTAGTGGCTTTGTCAGTGGCAACAGATATAGTGGCTGGGTAAGCCAGTGGGCACTTTATCAGATGCTTAGCAGTGTCAGGTACTTTGTAAAGCCTATCCGGTCTGCGTGAGGCAAGAGTCAGAGTTCAGAGATGCAGAAGAAAAGGCAACTTGGAAGGCAGGAAGGATGGGAGGAACAGCAGATGGGCTAGGGGTTTCCATTTGAATGACGTCATAGTACCTCTTTTGCACCTCACAAATTTGTGAGGAATCCCATTTAAAGTGTTCCTTCATCCAACTAATAGTCTCACTGAAGGTCAGATCTTCCAAAGGAGAATCAGGGTCCAGTGACTTTTTCTGGGGATCCATATCCCAAAGGTGAACATAGTTGGGAGTTGTAGGAAAGAGATTCCTCAAAGGAATCTGAAAGGACCTCCGCTTCCCTGGGAGCGTGATCTGTAGGCAGCGGCCTAGTGCTTAGTAGAGGTGGAGGTAAAAGTAGATGTATGCCTCATTGCCATGAAGGCACTGAAAAGACTCTGGCTGAAAGCCTGCCAAATCAGATATGCTTTCTGAAGAGGGGGAGACGTTTTCTCTTTTCCCTTCTTTTAAGAGGGGCAGTGGAATTCTGTCTGGAAACCAGTGACTACAAGGGTTCAGAAGGCTCAGACGACTCCCCTTGAAACACTGGTCCCCCCCGGCGTCGGCTAGCGGCACCAGGATAGCCTCAGCGGACATGCCCTCATCTGTGGATGGTGCAGCATCCTTAGAGGTGCCCACGACCTCTGAAGTGGCAGATCCTGAACCCGATTCCAAAACCAGGCCTATGTCGGCCACAGGTTGGGAGTCCGCCAGAAGAGGCTTAGCAGTAGTCTAAGGCTATAAGGTCCTGGCCTTATTTTTTGGCGGTTCTATGGGGACATCGGAAGACCCCTCCATCCTAAGCCCGAGAAGTTTCAGACATTGGTTCTCGAGGTATAATTTCAGAACATGCAAGCGACTACGCAAAGTTTTTGGTATGAACACCTGGCAAATAGGGCAGGCCTTATGGTCATGAGATTTTCCCAAACAGAAAAGGTACTTATTATGGGTGCCCTTATGAGGGATCTGGTGTCCACACTGACACTTACCCTTTCTGGATGACATTAACAAGCAATAATCAAAATTAGAAGGACTGAAAAAGGGTCCCCAATGGGGTAATTATCTGAACAACGAATACATCAGCGGTAAAAGGAACACCTGGCGTATGACTGGCAGCTGAAAAGTTCTGAGGGCTGGTGCTTGCCAACGTCACCTTTATGGCCCATGAAATCTCATCTACATCTGACACACCACAGAGGGACTGAAAGCTTTTGGATACTGGCCGTACGTACGCAAGACTGAAGGGATAAACCCATATGTAGAATACTGCAACATGGGAATAGAAGGACATCCTGGAATACTGCTGGTGGGCTTTCTCTGTTGTGCTGTTACATATCTTCCTCACCTTCTGTTAATCAGTCTTTGTATGAAGATTTTTGTTCAACTCAACACACATTTGGTTTGGCTACAATTCTCTAAAAAAAAAAAAAAAAAAAAAAAAAATACAACCTTCTTTCCTCGTGGAGACACAACTGCTGATGACAAAATGTTAACATCTTCCTTCTGGAAGGCAAAGCACTGTATCCAACCACATTTTATTAATGTAATCCCCACTGAAGTCACAAACTAAGGAAACTTTGGTGAGGTCTATGGGGGGGCAGATATTTTGTTGTAATGCAAAATAAATCAGCAACCAAATGACCATTAGGCAGTTTAATCAGCATGAGGAGATGTAATTCTACAGATTTTGCCATTACCTTACTGAAACTGGCAAGAGTACAAAAGATGCTTAAAGATATTTTTGTAATAACACTTAAGCATTACCACACCATAACAGTATGTTAACATCTAGTTATGTTATCTTTAATTACATTTTTAAACAGGGGGGGTTCATATCCTGTTCTCCTCTGCCTTTGAACATAACAATGTTCACTTGTATAATTTCATAGAGCTATAGTGTGTTTGTGGATAACTTGTATTCCTGTACCACTTTTATTAAAATGTACTTGGCATGACAGTTACACAACATTAGTGTTAACAGCCATTATAAGGGAATGAAAATGAACGAGGATCTAGTTACCTTACTCTTACACTTTTGTAAGGACCCCCCCACTCGCATCACCTCTCCAGCTTAAACGTACAATGACATACTGCATGGAATGGACAAGGGGGTGTTAGTCCCACCTTAATAAAGCTTAAAAGAAAGCATCATAATTAGATACTATTCAGACATTCTAGTGATGACACACGTTCAAACACCAAATACATTAAACTACTCCAGATTTTAACACTGGATGTAAAAGACCATACAGTACCTCATGCATTCTGCATATTATTATCTGGATACCTTTTCAGTCCTAGTTAACCAAATGGGCTTCATCCTCCATTGTAAAATCATACTATATCTATCCTATGCACCTCCAAGTCATTTTTACCCCTCCTACTTCCTACCATCAGGCCTTCTGCTTACACCCATTTGTTCTTCAGTGGTAGGAAGTCTCCAGGCCTACATGGATAAGAACTTTCCAACAGGGCCACTCAAACAGTAAGATATCAGGGTTGTTCCTGCCCTTACCAGCATCCTGGCTATGAGGACATTTTTGTTATGAAAGGGATGATGATGATGATTTGAACATTTGCTTCATCTTAAGGACCACCAAGTGCACTCCTCTATATATGCTGCCAGGACTACTTGGGTGATTATGTCCATGTATTCCCTGCATCAGCTCTACACTTCACAACATGTCTCTGCCCTCAAGTGGTGACTGTGTCAGTACAGCAGTGGAGCAAGCCTGTGGGACTCAACACCCCCCCCCCCCAAGGATGCATACACCCAGCCACCTTTACTATGTCAAGCAATTAATGAAATTCAGATCACCTGAGCTGTAGTCTGAGTTGTATGCCTTTATGCTACTTGTACAAGTTGGCCGATTCATTCTTATCCTTGCACCACTGTCTCATATGTAAGGGTGCTTCAAGTTTGTCATTTCATACATTATACATGCTCCTGCATTTGTTCAAAGAAATTATGGTAAGAAGACTGTTGTGAACTGCATTTGGTTCTAAAGATGCAAAAGCATACAGCTGTGTCAGTAATGCTAAGCGTAGCGAGTTTAAGAAAATATGAAACTTACTTCTGCTTCTTGTCTTAAAGCAGACACGTTGCAGGTAGCACTGTAGAGCAGACTCAAATTTATCACAAACCTGACTAGTTAGGATAATTTACCCTTTAGTTAAGAAGCACAGTAAAATATTGTAAGTCTCCAGCTGAGCAGTTTGCTGTGTATCTCATTTGTCTATGGTGTTAGTTAAATGATAAACAGGTGGTGGTACCACAAGCTTTGTCAGTTATTCAAATTAAATTGAAATACTACTGCATACTGACAGTAGCATCTGCATTGTGGCTGGAGTTGTTTACACTAAATGTAGAAAGATTCCATGGAATACTGTTATGTCACTCTGTTAAGCT
This sequence comes from Protopterus annectens, assembly GCF_019279795.1. Taxonomy (NCBI): domain Eukaryota; kingdom Metazoa; phylum Chordata; order Ceratodontiformes; family Protopteridae; genus Protopterus; species Protopterus annectens. The sequence goes on from NC_056729.1 coordinate 47,321,512, forward strand.
TATCAAAGCCATGCACTAGTCCCAAAACATTTTTTTTTCAAACAAAAGACCTCATCATGATGCTGTATAACAGCTTGGAAGTAGTTAGCTTAGTAGAGAGGTCTAACCAGCCATGCAACAACCACAACAATAAGGGGAGCTAAGAGTGACTGCCATGTTACCCCTCTGTCTGTCCTGATTCACTCACACAATGCAGTTAAATGGTCTCTAACGCTGCACGTACAGCAGGAATAGGTAGAAGATGACACAAAAGCTTGTATACTAGTAGGAAAAAGGTGCATAACCCTGGGCTATTTTACAAAAAAAACCTTGCAGGCATAATTAAATAATGCCTCCAGGGCAATTAACATTAATTCTATAATACATACAAATAATAAAGTATGAGGAATAGTTTTCTCAATTGAACAGCAGCCTACTGACTGACTAGCCTGTTAGTTGGTGCACCTCATCGGCTATTAAAGACACTAATCACAAATAGATAATTCTAGCAAGCTTCCCTAGCTACCCCTGAAATACTCTTGCCATTTGTTTGCCAATACTATTGTTTTCCTATGACTAGTAACATTCAGTTCCTGGACAGGGCAGACCAAAAAAAAAAAAAAAAAAAAAAAACTCAGACTGCACACTACTTGCATTTTCATTTGGATTAAAATCACAACTTTCCTCCCACTTACTGCACTCATCCATCATCCAGAAATGACTTGCATGATTTCAGTGTTAATCTACAAAATGCCTTACCTTTATTGATTTCTGGTAGATCAACTGGTTATTGTGCACAGAAAACCATCTCCTGGAAAGCAAATGCAATACTGTATTAATAACCCAAACTAAGGAAGTAAATATAGTAACTTACCATTAGCCATGCAATGCATATGGCAGAAACAACAGTGTTACTGTACAACCAATTTTTCTAGAACCTCAGTTGTATGTGGTACTCGCAGTAGACATAATCTCACATAATCTCAAATTAAAAATGAAGATTAACTAGGACTGCCTACATCCAGAAAATGCCAACAAAATTAAATTCAATATGATACTGCCTGGCCACATTATGGCAGCCTTACAAGGAATAGGATTCACACCAAGTCAATCTGGTTTGTGGTATCAAGTGCAGATTTTTCATCCAGTGAAGCATACTCTATGGAATTTCTAGAATACAAATCCCATTTCAATATTTTTAGGCAGACAAAACAATATTGGTAAACTTCTTGCCTCCTTCCATCACCACACACACAACTTTTACACTACACTACACTCTTATGCTTCTAGTATCTAAATGTAGATTATGCTTTTTAGGCATGGTAAACACTGCATACAGATCCAGACTCCACCTGAAGCCTTACCCTTAGCAACATCAACACTTAGCATGTTACTCAGCAAAGAATGCGCAGCATTGGAACATGTCCTTAAAATTTCATCTTCTGATGCACAACAGAGTAGTTCACAAAACCTAACTTTGCAACCACCTGCTGTTATACAGCTCATCAGTTTTAAAACCTAATATATATAACTGTAACTTAAAGGTGATCTGCAAGCATAATATGAGAAACTATGACTATACAACAAACCACAGTGAAGCAGAAATGCTGATATGCTGTAAAATGATTAACCATTTCAGTACTGATAATTTCCCATAAATCAGACTACAAGCCAACAACTATTTTTGACTATTTTTACTCCTTGCATAAATACCTGCATCTCCAAAAAGGTTAGACATTGTCTTAAGAAAGCTTTGGAGAATGTTACTGGCATGACTACAAATAAAACACAGACTGGAAACTCAACCTGAAAGGCAAAGTAGCAAATGTACCTTGAATTTTCATGTTAAAATTATTGCAATGTAATTTTCAAGCCATAACATAAACAGAATACAAAAAAAATCACTTCTATACAAAAATAGATCATGTCACAAGGATGTTATAAATTAGGTTTCAGATAACCTGACATGAACTATCTACTGCTTCAATATATTCTTAGGAAATTTTCAGGATATACTGCTTCAATATGTTCTTAGGAAATTTTCAGGATAAACAAAACACACACCTATATGGTTAGCCTTACATGGTACATCACATGACCTATCCACAGCAATAGAAAGCAGACAGCAGAATTTCAAATATTTGCATGTCTGTCAGAACAAGTAAAATATACATACATTGCTATAACATCTAGAGAGAAAATACTGCTTATCTGACAAAAGTATATTATTTCTGGTTTTAATTTTGTAAGAACACACTAGTAATACAATTCAGACTGATACAATGAGCTTGTAGCCTGGAAAATATGAAATGTATATATACACTGCAAGCTAAATCTCAAAAACAGAGCACCCAAATGGCAATATAGGACTACTAGTGTTTCTTAAAAATGTAGGACCACATTACTAAATTCTTTTTAAACATTTAATGTCACTTTTCATAATATGCCATGGCCCTCAAGTACAGAATGCACTTAACTGATAATTTATCTTACAAAGACATATACACAACCTCGTACTTACAGAATGTGCTTCAAACATACAAGTCTAACTTAGGGAGGAGGAAGTAGCCAGTATTCCAATGACATAAAAAAAAACTTCTCTGTTCAGGAAAAATGTAGGAGAAATATATAGTATTTTTATTTTCCAATGCAATAACTCAGTAAAGACATATTCTAGACAGTTACTGCACAGGAATCTTATACCTAACATAGTGGAAATGAAGTATGATGCAGCCTGCCACACTATGAAAGTGAAATGAGTGTGGAACCCTACATTTGGAACCTACTTATTAAAAGACCCATAAGTTCCCCTTATAGTACTTCATTACAAAACATTCAGGCAATGATGTCAGCATATTCTACTACAAAATGCGCCTAAGACTGTTCTAACTTTAGGTATTTCAATGCAATTCAACACTGAATATGACATCAGAATTTCCTCCTTAGCCTGTTGAGCTTTTGATGATGCCAAGTTTCCAGTCACAAAAATGTTACTTTGTCTATGAAATATACTAGACTGTTCACTGTAATTTAATGACAGCTCCAGGAAGATGAATACAGGACTGGTGCTGCAAAACCCAGATCAAGACCATCCAATGGAAACAGTACAATGCAAAATGTGAAACTGAAAAATTAATGATCAGTTGCATTTGATACATGTGCATAAAAGGTCATATGTCAAGCTTTCAGCTATAAGTTTGATAAGGTACAAAATATATCTGAGTGAAATTTTCACTCATACACCGAAATGCAGTTCAGTCCTAAATCTGAATTTATCATGGCATGTTATAAACAAACTGTATGAAGCTGCAGTGGTGCAGCGGTAGCATTGTCGCCTCACAGCAAGAGGTTCTCTCGTTCGATTCTCGGCTGGAGCACCTTCTGTGTGGAGTCTGCATGTCCTCCCCACGGTCGAGTGGCATTCGAAAGACATACGTGAATGGGCGTGCCCTAGTTAAAGGTTGGGCGTCGGGCTGGCACCTCGGCACCGTAAAAATCTACTGCCAATCATTAGCGGACTGGAGTTCCGCTGTAGCGACCCCTAACCGGGAAAAGCTGAAAGTCTCACTCTCATGAAGGAGAAAGGTATATGCATACATGTTTTTTAAATGCATCGACATGATGACAACTCAACAGAAGATACAATACAGGAACTGAATAAAGAAGACAGGTCAAATAAAGACTGCTTCAGTTTACATCATTCAGGACAATCAGAAGACATGAGCAGTTATTACTAACCAGCATTCCAGCATTGTATAGATTGTTATTGTTTGGAAATGTTGGCACAATTCTAAAACTCCCTCCAATCTTATTTTTTATAAACAACTACGAAACCAAGCCAAAAAACTTATCTACAAAGACAAGCAACAATATATTTGGAATCTACAGACAAATAGGAAAAATAACCCCAAACTTTTCTGGTCTTCTATCAATAATCTTCTACACCCTGGTACAAAATCTAATCCCTGCCCTTACCCTAATGCCACCCGACCTTATTGCCTCTAAATTCAACTCCTACTTCACAGACACTATAAACAACCTTACAACCTCCTTCTCCCAAGCCTTACCAACTAACCCTACTCTTATATCTACCCCCTACTCTACCAATACAAAATCTCCAGAACCCTAATATCCCTCCTCACAACTGCATTAAGGAATCCCCCTACAGGAATTCAAATCTCTCCTCTATTTCCACTTCCTTTATAAGGACACTTATCCAAAACCTAAAGCCCTGCTCTAACTCAGCCGACAATATTCCTGTCAAATTCCTGAAAACTGCTGCCAATACTGTAGCCTATCCAATTAGTATCTTAATCAGCAGGTCTATCCAGGAATCGTATGTCCCCTGCCTATGGAAAAAAGCAATAATCCTCCCTCTTCATAAGGGCGGCCACTCCTCTGATATCCCAAACTTCCAGCCCATTGAAATTCTATCCCCTATCTCCAAAATACTGGAAAAATGTGTCCATAAACAACCCATCCATCACCTTCTAAACCACAACATCCTCTCACCTACTCAGCATGGATTCCGTCCAGGGCATAGTACTTCAACTGCCTAGATATCCTTTTTGGATATCATTAACAAAGCCTGCGACTGTGACCATACAGTGTCAGGTCTCTTTTTGGACCTATCAAAAGCATTCGGTACTGTATCTCATACCATTCTCCTGTCTCAACTCTCTTCTTTAGGGTTATCGTCTCAGTCTCTTAACTGGGTTAAAAGCTCTCTCTCAGATAGGCAGCATGCTGCTAAATGGCAAAACTATCTCTCCTTACCTACATAACCCTACAGACGTCCCACAAGCTCAATTTTAGGACCCCCTTCTATTTAATTTATTTATAAATAATCTGCACCAATCTATTTCAAATGCCTCCCTAGTACAATATGCAGATGATTCAATTATCATTTGTTCTGCACCCAGTCCTGCATCCCTACAACGAATGACACAAACAGCATTCAGTATAGTCAAATCCTGGCTCCACAAAAATCATCTCTCTCTCTCTCTCTAAACCCCTCAAAAAACAAGCTTATGTTATTTACCCCCAAAAGAAATACAGAATTTAACAAAGAAAATTTCATCATTCTCTCACTAAACTCTATTAAAATTGAACTTGTTACTAGGACCAAACTATTAGGAGTCATAATAGATGAAAACCTTAAGTTCGACCTACACATCCAATCCAACATTAATAAAACTCATAAAAACTAGGGCTTCTGTACAGACATAACAAATTTCTCTCCTTACCATCCAAACAAGCATTAGCCCTCTCCTATCGCCTACCTTCCCTAATCTATGGTGCACCCTTGTTAATTAATCTACAGTCTTCCCCAAAACTCAAACTAGAATCTTGCTGTAACAAGACTACCAAATTTACCACAGGCAGTCGTCACTCCTCCCATCACTGTAACTCATTAAGAAAATTACAATGGCTAGAATTCCCCCACTACCTGTGCAATTACACATAAACTTGTCTACAAACCACAAGATTGCCCTGCCCTCAGCTCCCTACTTATCCCCTACACCCCTCTCATGCCTCTACGTTCAGAACACCAACACTTACTCCAGATCTATAAACCAAACCTTCCAGCAGGTAAACTACTTTACTCTTGGACTACGGCCAGATCCTGGAATAACCTCACTTCCTCTATTCGTACTGAACATCCCTCAAACTTGAAATCTGCCCTACACAATCACCTCCTCTCCAACTGGATATGTAACTGTACAAAGCCACATACTGCCACCCACAAAGCCATTACCTGACCCTTTCTCCCCTCCAGTCTCAGCTGCTTGCCATTACAATATTAGCCTCACTCTTTACCTTGCACCGTCTCTATCTCCTCTAGCCTCTTGAACCCACTATCTCTCTATTCTATAGCTTCACCTGAAGTTGCCTAACTTCCATTCTCTTGCTCTTCATCTTCACCACAATTTGCCTAAATTATTTTTCTCTCCACACTTCTACTGACTACAGACATCTACACTGATTCCTTCTCCTACCACCTAACACTTCTTTGCAACTTTCTCCAAACTGAATTTCCACTGGAACTTATAATTCGACAATACTGATTTGCATTATATTCTCATTTAGTTTGTCTGCGTCTTAGAGCCAGTAACATTGGACTCCATTATGTGTAATAGAACCTGCTCATTCAAATTGTTCTATTATTTTCTACATTCTTGCCTGTTATGATGTACTTCATAGCAATTATTATATTCTTACTGTTTTTCTAATATTGCATTTTTTTCTTGGAACTTACTGTTCTTTGTATTGCCTCACTGCGACTATTGTATTTTAATAATGTATTTTTGTTTTTGTCTTGGAGCTTTTCACCCCGGGCCTCCACTGAAAATGGGCCCATTGTGGCCCAGTGAACTTTCTCAGTAAATAAATATCAATAAATAAAATAAAATACATTGTTTATCAGCACTGTTAATGAAGACAGTATTTGTATATTGTGAACATTTAATAAAGCCTTATTAAACAAACTACAGTGTTTGGAGAATTTATTTTGAAAGTACACAAGACTTGACTCATAAAGGAGACTAGCACCTGTTCAGCACAAGTTTGGGTAATTAACAGATAAAGACTTTTGTTTCAGTCTCCTTTCAGTTGTTTCCAATTAATTCCAGTATAGTACAGTCTCAATCAATTCTTTTAGTGGTATCAATAGTTCGTTCCATGGGTAAGCCAAAAATGATGCCTCTTTCCCAGCGAAGACCAGCAGGAAACAACAGTAAAAAACTACATGTCTTTAAGTGTCACTTCTTTTTACAATTATTAACAGAAAAACACAGTAAAAACACTTAAAAACAATTTCCCAGCCCCAAGAAAGTAAAATAAACACAATTTCTCCACAGAAAAAAATGTTTTTTCAGTTACTTTACACAACTTGTCAATTGACAAGAAAAAAAGAGCACTCCCACATAAAAAGTACGATACAGTCTCATGACAGCCCATTAAAAACAAAACTCCTAGCGTTTAAACAGCATTCCTGAAGAGGAAAGTAATAAAGCACAAACAATATTTTGAAAATGGCAGTTTTTCCCCCAAAAGGAAAGTTATCTGCCAGCAAAAGAACAGCACTGACTGTTGATTCTTTAAAGCCTTAGAGGAGCATACTCTTCAGAGACACTAAAGCTCTGATGAACTTGGAGTCAAAAAAAGAAGTTATGTACTCACCATAACATTCCATGTTGGTAAGTCCATCTCACCCTTCATTTTTACATATGGGTTCGGAGACGATCCTCGGCTCCGACTCGGCCGATTTACAAGCGCGAAGACTTCTGGTTGGCTCGTGGCTAAGCAGGTATCCCATACTGCATCAGTACAAACCCCAGATCTTGTTTTCTGCTCACTAGAAGAAATAACCATAACACACAAACCAATACTAAAGGGTCTCCAACCAAAGATAACCAAATTATTATTATCATCTCCAGATCTTCCAGGATGGGGGCAGGAGGGCGGGTTGGTAAAAATGAAGGGTGAGATGGACTACCAACATTGAACGTTATAGTGAGTATATAACTTCTTTATGTTGTGTAGTCCAATCTCACCTTCATTTTTACATATGGGACCCTAGCGCCTTATTCTTGGGTGGCTCACTGGAAAATACTCCTAAGCACCATGGAGCCAAAGGATGCTCTACCCCTGGAAGCTAAATCCAATTTGTAATGTGTAATAAAAGTGAGAGGGGTAGCCCACGTAGCTGCTGCACAAATATTATCAAGTGGGAACCTGGCTTGAAAGGCTTCAGAGGTAGACAGCGACCTGGTAGAATGAGCCTTGATCCTGCAGGGTAAAGGTCTGCCCTCTGAACTGCAGATAAAGGCTATGCAACTGGAAATCCAGTTAAATAGTGCCACTTTAGAAACTGGTACGCCCAATCTGGAGTCAGAAAAGGTAATGAATAGTTGATCTGATTTCCTAAATTCCTTGGTCTGCTGTAAATAAAAACGTAGTTGTCAATGAACGTGGAGCTGATGAAAACGGTATTCAGCTGCATTACAGTGATTAGGGAAGAAAACTGGGAGTTCTATGGATTGATATAAGGTAGCAGAGGAACAAACGTTGGGGACAAAGGAGGGATTAGTACACAGTGACACCCTGTCTTTGTGAAAGATCAAATAAGGTGGCTTAACAGCCAAGGCTTGTAGCTCTGATACCAGTGCTGACGTAATAGCTACCAAAAACGTCTTCCAAGACAAAAATTTCAATGAAGATGAGATGGAAGGTTCAAATGGGGGAGAAGTCAGGAAGTCAGTTTGGACAACACAAAATTTAAATCCCATGAAGCCACAGGTTCTTGCAGCGGTGGTCTCAATAGAGTGACTCCTTTCAAAAAGGTTTTGCATAGCTTATGACACATTAAATTGGTATCCGAAAACCCTAAGTGAAAATGAGAAATTGCCACTAATTGGACTCTGCTAGTGTCAGCGGCAGATCCTTGCTGGAAAAGCTTGGAGAGAAATTCCAAAATCACAGGGATAGAAGCAGTGTAGGGATCTACATTCATTTTATGTGCCCAAACAGAAAATCTTTTCTATTTACTGCCATACAGCCTCCTAGTCGAAGGTTTGTGGGAGGACATAAGACTATGTAATACTGAGAATGATACATCATGAAGCCTGACTAAGGATGGAACTGGAGCAGCTGGAGCAGCCACGCTGTCAATTTGAGGGTGTGGATTGAAGGATGTAACGAACCTGACATGTCAGTCAACAGATCTGGAACTGGGTCCAGGATCCAAGGATCATCCAGAAGAAGAGGCTCTAGGAAGAGGAACCAGACCTGACAAGGCCAGTGAGGAGCAATGAGGATCAACTTGCTTCCCAGCCGACTGGCTTTCTGAATCACTTTGGAAATGAAAGGAAATAAAGGAAAGGCATACACAGAAGTCCCATGGGCCAGTCGTGAGCCAGAGCGTCTCTGGGTGTCTTCTCCGGAGGGGGAATGAGGGAAAAATAGCTGCTGCATTTGGCATTGACTGGACTGGCTAAAAGGACGCAGCAAGGCTGTCCCCATTTTCGGAAAATCTGTTCCGCTGTTCCCCATTTCAGAGACCACTCATGAGACAGTAGAACCGCCTGGCTGAGCATGTCGGCTATCACGTTGGTCATCCATGGAATGTGCGTTGCAACCGGAAAGTGCTGGAAAGAAATCGCCCATTCCCAAACTTGCATGGCCTCTCGACAGAGTGGGTAAGATCTGGTACCGCCCTGTTTGTTGATATACCAAACTACTGACATGCTGTCTGATTGTATCGCAATAGTTCCTACAGGAAGAAGGTCTTAAAGTGCTTCCAACGCCAGAAGCACCGCTCTCATCTCCAGAACACTGATATGTAGGTGAGCCTTGTGTTCTTGTCATGTGCCTTGGACAGTCCTGCCTAGATAATGCCCCCCCCCACCTGATTTGGGAGGCATCCGTGGTCACAGTGGCAACGGGTTGGGCTGGAACAAAGGGGGTGCCCGTGATTAACTGGTTGGGAGCTATCCACCAAAGAAGGTCCTTCTTGCATGATTCCATCATCAGGATAGGATGACTCAGAGGGAGACATTGGAAGGACCACTGGGAAGATAGAAGCCACTGGAGAATTCTCATGTGCAACCTGGCTAATGGTACTAATAGAATGGTGGAAGCCATAGTCCTGAGGAGCTGAAGAACCCACTTCACTCTGACCTTCCACAACGGGAGAAAACGTTGAATTTGAGAGATTAAGTTTTGTGCCCTTTCGGCAGGGAGACGAACTGTCATGTTCACTGTGTCTACCCCTGCACCTATAAAAATCACAGATTGAGAGAGTAATAATGCAAATTTTTCCCAATTTATGGAGATCCCTAACTGAGCACAAAATTGAATAGTGGCGTCCCCCTTTTGTAGGAGTAGATGCCTGGTGGGGGTGGTCAGGAGCCAGTCATCCAAATACGGAAACACCTGGAATCCCCGACGTCTCAGGTGAGCTGTCACTACTGCATGCATTTGGTGAACACCCTGGGGGCTGTGGTGAGACCAAAGGGCAGAGCACGAAACTGATAGTGACTGGCTGCCAGCCAGAAGCATAGATGGCTCCTGGATGCCTTGTCCATTTTTATATGGTAGTAGGCGTCTTTGAGATCTAGAGAGCACATCCAATAGTCTTTCCCTAACAACGGGAGTATAGACTGCAGAGTTACCATCTGAAACTTGTCCTTCTTCATGGATTTGTTTAATCTGCTGAGGTCCAATATTGGCCTCCAATCTCCGGTTCATTTTGGTACTAAAAAGAACCTGGAGTAAGTTTTGGATCCTATCTGTTCTGCTGGGACAGACTGGATGACTCTTTTTAAGAGCAACCTGTTGATCTCCACAGTTGCCTGATCCCTGTGATTGGGAGGTACATCTAGGATCTTCTTGGGCACAAACGGTGGGAGGGAAAAGGGTATAATATAGCCTCTGCTAACAACTCTTTGTACCCACTTGTCTTGAGTGATATTTAGCCAGGCTTCTGGATACAAAGAAATGTGACCCCTGACCGGCCCCAAAGAAACGCAGTCGCGCCCCACATCAGGAGGGCTGATAAGGCCATCCCCGAAAGCAATCATGGCCTTGCTGGTATTGCGGACCACCCCTGTCTCTAGGGCGACGTCTCCCATTTCCTCCTCCTCCTCTGCCTCTGAAAGAGGGTTCACCTTGTGTGTCCGGAAAGACCATCTGGGATTTTATGAACCACATTTTACCGCCCCTTTGACCTTTGGGGTATGGTTGAGAGGGAACAGTAAAACGTACTCCCACGGCAGAAAGTGCCTTTCCTTCTTGCTCACACCGAGTGAGTGTATCCTTCACCTTAGAACCAAACAATGAGGAACCATCAAATGGGGCGTTGGTGAAAGTAGACTTGAACGGTTCCACAAAATTACACAAGCACATCCAAGAGTGACGCCTCAGGGCAACTCCTGAACCCACTGCTCTACTCGCTCCATCAGTGGCATAGGAGATAAGCCGCATGGAGGAGTTAACTATAGAATTTAAGGTGAACAACGAGCAGAAATCTTGTCAGGGACTCCTTCAGTACACGCACCTTGTATAGAATCTTCTTACTCCTTGAGGAGATCCCTCTGCAATCTCATGAAGTGAGTGAGATAGTTCAACGATCAAAGGGTAAATGCCACTGAATTAAAGATACGCTTCCCAAATCTGTCCATCTGTCGTGAATCCTTGTTTGGCGGATGAACAGAGGAAGAAGTCTCCACCAGCTCCTCCTTTGTGGCCACTGCCACCACCATGGCATCTACGAGAATGCCCTTAGACAAAACCTCTTTACCAGGAGGGGCAGACAGAAACTTATTAGGTCTCCTGGGGACTGGCTCCACGGCATCAGGAGTATCCCACACCTTTCGACTAACTAGATCCCTCAGTTCGTCAAAAGGTGGAGACACCCAAGAGGCAGAGGGTTGAGACCCGAAAGCCTTCAGGTTCACCGACTCCTCATCAGAAGGGTTGACAATGGGCCAGTCGCACCTCTGCTTAAGAATCTCCAAGATGTCAACAATGGAGACATCATCAGAGGACGGACGTGGGGGACCCTTCCGACTCCTGGAGGTCAGTGTCCGATATCAAAGACTCATCCTGGGAGTCAACATGCTTCCTCTTACATAACCTCTTCCGGGGTGGCTCCTCAAAAGGACATTCTGGGGAGGCCTCGGAAGAGTGGGGGCCACCAGCCGATGGCCTCTGAGGCTGAGGGTCTCTGCTGTCTCCGGAGAGAGTAGGGGCTGAGACCGAAGTGGGGGGTGCTCTCGGGGGGAGAGTGCTGGTACCACTGGTAGGAGCTGGAGAATGAGACAGCATGCTCATCATCTCAAACGCTGACCTCTCTGGCTCCAAAGACCTCCTCCGCTCCGAAGAGACAAAGGGTGACATCGGAGCCAGAGCCGTTGGCTCAGAGGTGGATTCAGGATCCGAGCTCACACTGGCCAACGCACTGAGAAGAAGGCTCGGAACCAAAGATAGATTCCAACCCTCCCTGTCGGCGCCAGCAGGAGAGCTTCGGCCCCTTGACACGACGGATGGCACCGAGCATGTCGGTGCTGAACCCGGCTCCAAAGCAGCGTCAAAGGGATCTGGAACCAATAGTTCCTCTGGTGGCACCAAGCACTCCGGCTCTGAAGGGCCAACATGGCTCGGAGGAGGAATAGCAGACAAGGGCAAAGCTGGATAAAGTGGCTCCGGAGCGGACTAGGTCAAAGTCAATAATTTTGGTAAACAGACGACTTCAAGAGTCTCAACACTACCCTCTCCACATCTTCTTCCAAAAGGCTCCTGGAAGACATAGTAGGGGATCTTGACCTAGGGGGCACTGGAGACTTTAGTAACCCACAAACCGGTAGAAAATCGACAGACCGGCTCTGAGTAGCAGATTCAACTGCTGATTCAGTCGGTTTAGAGGTCAGTTTCGAAACACTTGGAACCGACTCTGACACTATAATGGTGCTCTCCTTTGGCTCCGAAAGCTGTGGAGTCGAGGAGGCACATTCTGACTGCTTAGGAGGCGGCTCCGAGACAACAACCGGTGTTGGAGAAGGCCTTTTTGAAGATTTAGATTTGCCAGACTTGGAGGAAGCCGAAGAACTGGATTGAACTTCCTTAAAGGATGGTTTTAGTAGACCCTTCAGTATAAGCTTGTTCTTTCTCTCCTGTAACACCCTAGGAGAGAAAGCATGGCAGAACAAGCATGATTCCTGCAAGTAGATGGCCCCTAAACAGTAGACACAGCTACTGTTGGCCATCCATTAAAAGACATCTTTTGGGAGCATTTCATGCACTTCTTAAAACCTGAAGGTTTGTGCTCCTTACTCTCTTTAGACATTCCACACACACGCAACACCCAGGAAAGGAAGAAGAAGAAGGGGAGAGGACTAGGTCCTCTAACTAAAATGGGCCTAGCCCTACAGAAGGAAGTACCAGGAGGATTAGGTCCTGTAACTTAAATGGGCCTAGCCCGGTGGAACAGAAAGCTAGGTCTTTTAATTTAAACAGACCATAAAAGGGAAAAACTCATGCACACAGAAGCTGTAATGACTCTATTTAGTAAAAATTTAATAATAATAACTGGCGTACTAGGGAAGGAAACTCCAACTGTAAGTAATTAACAAGCAGATCCCCGCCAAAAATACAGTCACTGAAAAAACTAAGCTGACTGTCAAATGAAGACTAAATAATGGTCAGAAATAACAGGAGCCCCTGTTAACTACCAGCGTAAAACTGCCAAAAACTAACACTATACCCGATATAGAAAAAAAAAAAAAAACAAGGCACAACGGCGCCTACAAGGAACTCTAAACTGGTGCACAGGATACCAGACTAGCAATAAGTTTAAACTATAATTGCAGCAAAAGGGCAAACAACACAACTGCCTAGGATAATAACTCTCATAATTATCTTCCTATGAGCCTATCTAAGCTCTCAACAACTTCTATAGCTTCTCTCTCAGCTCTCACCTCCTACAGCTATCCTCATACAGCCCAACCTTGTAAGTATTGTAAATAGCATTCTAGATGTGTCTATGTAAAGCGTATTTACATTTTCTTAAAAAGGTTTGTAAACTGTTTCCACACCTACTTCATATCTGTTTTCCTCAAATTAAACTGTGTGATCCCTACCTTCAAGCTTAATGAATTTGTTAACTCTACATGATACTGAATGCATTTATGAGTAACTATTCTACATAAGATCTTTAATATTAACTATCATTTGTTTCTAAATTGTATAATGCATCGTGGAGCTTTTTTCCCCGGGCCTCCGCTGAAAATGGGTCAATTCGGCCCAGTGGACTTCCCCGGTAATCAAATTGCAAATAAATAAATAATAGCAACCCTAAGAACACAATATTAACTCTAATACTATATATGTAAATAGAAAGAATTTGACACTTAGCCAGAGCCAAGAGAAGTACAACCGAACTCATCAATGCGGCAAACGAGATCTGTGGTTTGTACTGGTGCACTATGGGATACCTGCTTAGCCACGAGCCAACCAGAAGTCTTTGAGCTTGTAAATCGGCTGAGTCAGAGCAGAGGATCGGCTCCAAACCCTTATGTAAAAATGAAGGTGAGACTGGACTACACAATATCTTGTCTTTTAGTCAGCTCAAATCAAGCTGCCTGACAGTTTGGGAGCATGAATGTTGCCCTGAAGCTTTCAAAGCTGGCCAGCTGTCATATCCTTGGCAGGATATAACCCCATATAGCTAAGGCTACTGCAGTAGCGATGAATATGATGAATGTCGTTAGTTTTGTAAACAGAGTTTCCCTATTGTATGATTTATTTCATATTTTTAAGTTATTCATTACAGGACTATATAAATCCAGAAGGCTAGCTATACTGCCCGTGGTCTGTTCTTAAAATCTAAATGTAGAACTACTACAAAAAACTTACTTCCTCTCAACTCACCTTTTATTACAATGGTTTTTAAAGTAATTAATATAGCAAATTAAAATAAAAAAAGAAGTTATGTACTCACAATAACGTTCCATCTGTGTTGTCCATTTTCATTTTTCGTCAACTGATGTATTTGGATCCGAGCCCTCAGATCCAACTCGGCCACTGCTAAAGTTCATGGCAACCAAAAACTCTCAAGCTTCCTCTTTACCCACAATGCACTAACCCCAATTACCTCAGATCTTGTTTGCTGCAATAATAGAAAGTAAAAGATGAAAATTATTATGGAGAGGCTCTATGGAGTTAGACATATAGTAAGGACGAATAAGCCCATATACACTTGATCTTCCAGAAGCATTTAGGATGGTGGGAGGGGAGCTAAGGAAGAATGAAAATGAATAACACAGATGGAACGGTATGGTGAGTACATAACGTCTTTATCTGATGTTGTCAATTTTCATTCTGTCCTCAACTGATGGGACAGAGTCCACAGCTACCTAATTTCCAGGCAGACTCAAGAAGGATATTCCTGAGCACCACAGAACCAAAAGATGCCCACCCTCTGGAGACCAGATCTAATTTGTAAAGAGTAATAAAGGTATGTGGAGTAGCCCAAGTAGTTGCTGAACAAACGTCATCCATGGACATTCTGGACTGAAACATTAAGGAAGTTGCCATGGAGCTAGTAGAATGAGTACTAATTGTTTTTGTAAGAGTGATGCCCAATTTGTTATACACAAAGGAAATGCAATGTGTTACTCAATATAGGTTTTGTAAATTAAACAAACGGTTAATCTGACTTTCTGATGTAATTAGTCCTATTTAAGAAGAAACAACTGCCTGTGAACATCCAATAAGCATAGCACATATTCACCTATGTTACAAAATTTGGGGAAGAATACAGGAAAATTAATAGACTGATTAATATTGGATTCTAACACCATCTTTGGAAGGAATGATGCACTGGTACATGAAGTCACCATCTCCCTATGAAAATTCAAGTATGGGGGTTTGGAGGATAATGCTTGGATCTCAGAAATTCTTCTGGCTGAAGTAATGTTTACTAAGAAAACTGTCTTCCATGAAAGAAATTTAAGGTCACAGGTATCTGTGGGCTCAAAAGGTGGTTGAATAATGTACTGCAGGACAAAATTTTGGTCCTAAGGAGGAGTAGAATCTTTAAAGGGGGGGGGGCCTTAAGAGTAGTCTTCTTTCAGCTGCTCCCATTAGGGGTCACCACAGCAGATCATCTGTTTCCATTTCTTCCTGTCCTCTGCATCTTGCTCTGTCACACCAACCACCTGCATGTCCTCTCTCACCACATCCATAAACCTGATCTTAGGCCTTCCTCTTTTCCTATTACCTGGCAGCTTCATCCTTAGCATCTTTTTTTCCAATATACTCTGCATCCCTCCTCAGCACATGTCCAAACCAATAACTCAATTTGTCCGCTACTGCATTGGAACTCCCAGGAATGTGCTTTGCAATTAGAAAGTGGTTGTAAGCTATTACCCACTGCCATATTCTCAAGGCCTTTCGGCGTAACGGGTAAGACCTGGTGCCCCCTTGTTTGTTGATGCACCAGGCCACTGACGTCTGATTGGCTCGCAATAGTTCCTGATGGAAGGATGGAAAGAAATGCTTGCAACGCTAGTAGCATCGCCCTCAGTTCCAGGACACTGATGTGCAAAAGGGTCTATGTCTCCAACCAGGTGCCTTGGACCAAGCTTCCCTGGCATAGCCCCCCTACCCCATCAGGGAGGTGTCAGTTGTCACCGTGGCTATCGGTTGATGGGGATTGATGGGGCGAGACCATTCTTGGGGATTTCGAGACATCCACCAGAGTAAATCTTGCTTGTATCTCCGAGTTACACTTATCTGAAAAGACAAAGGATGTTGTAGAGGGTACCACTGAGTGAGAAATAGCCAGTGAAGGAGCCTCGTGTGGAATGGGGCTAGAACAACAATGGTGATCGAGGCTGCCATTGACCCCAAGAACTGGAGTATAGATCGAGCGGGAGATTTGTGGTGACAGAGCAGCGGTTGAACCTGTTGCCTTATTCTCTGAAGCCTGTGGTCTGGAAGGGATGCTGTGCAATTTCTTGTGTCCAACAGTACCACTATAAATTCCAAAAACTGAGTTGGAATCTAGTTGTATTTCTCCCAGTTTATAGTGATTCCCAGGCTTTGAGCTGTTAGGAGAGTGTAGTGCAGGGCTTCTTCCAGTAGACGACTGGTGAGGGTGGTGAGGAGCCAGTCTAGATATGGAAATGCCTGGAATCCTTGAAGTCGCAAGTGAGCGATAACCACTGCTATGCATTTGGTGAACACTCTGGGGGCTGTAGAGAGACCGAAAGGCAGAGCTCGAAACTGGTAGTGACTGGCTCCTATGTGGAAGAGGAGGTATCTTCTTGAGCATTTGTCCATTTTTATGTGGTAATACGCATCTTGAAGATCTATAGAGCACATCCAATCGTCTTCTTCCAGAAGAGGAAGGATAGACTGAACCGTGACCATCCGGAGTTTCTCTGTTTTTACAAATTTGTTCAGTGTGCTGAGATCCAGAGTTGCTCTCCAGTCCCCTGTCTTTTTTGGCACTAAAAAGAACCTTGAATAAAAAACGGATCCTCTCTGGTCTTGGGAGACCATCTGGATGACTCTTTTTGTAGCAGCTTTTGGATTTCGTGTGCTGCTGCTTCCCTTTGACTGGGTGGAACGTCGGACAATACTCTGGATGAGACTGGACAAATATGGAAGGGGATGCGATAGCCTCTGGATATTACCCGTTGCACCCAAGAGTCGGTGGTTATATTTTGCCAGGCAGTGGGGTAACAAGGAAAAATTACCCCCGACCGCTTCCAGACGTGAGGAGTCAGGCAACGCCTCAGGAGCGCTGATAGGGTTTGGCCACAGTAGGAATCTCTGGAACTCTGGTTTCATGGACCACCTCTGCCCCAAAAAGGGCGTATTCCATTGGAGTTTCCCCCTCTGCCTCTAGGGGAGAACTCGGCACATGCACCCTGGAAAGAGCCCTGTGATTTCCTGTGCCACATCTTCCGGCTCCTCTGATTTCTGGAGTAGAATCGCCGAGGAGTGGATTGTCCGACACCAATGGCAGACAGGGTCTTGCCATCTTGTTCGCACCTTGCCAGCGTATCTTTCACTTTAGGGCCAAACAAAGAAGTGGCCTTGATGGGGGCGATCATGAAGGAAGCCTTAAAGGAGTCTGCAAAGGCGGATCCAGGCAGGTTCCTATTACGTTATCGAAATCATGAAACATCAAACACTACAAGATCGAACTTGTATGTTTGATGTTTCATAATTTTAAATACGTAAAAAAAAAAACAAATAAAAACAAAAAAACATAAATCAACTGTTGTAAGTAGGGGACAAGCGCACCTGCACCCCCCCAAACCCCCCCCGCTCTAAGTATATCAACTCCGAGATCGCACTATAGTGCGGAAAGGGAATATTTACAACAGTTATTTAACTGTTGACCTTTTTTTCTTTTTTTTTTTTTAGCTCGAATTGCTGAATCTTCGATTAACTGTGTTCGAGGTTTACAGTTTCGAAGTTTCAGCAATTCCATAATGTAACATGAACCCCATCCAGGCATGTTGTCTGGTGACTATACCCACACCTGCCACTCTAACTACCCCTTCCGTTGTGTGTGAAATAAGACACAGTTGGAAATGGACTCTAGGGTGGCTATCTGAGAAGCCACGTTGTCACGGACCTCATCAGAAACAGCTCCTGCCAAGGTTTCAGAGAGCGGTTTGATAAGATCCCTCTGAAGCCTGGTAAAGTGTGCCAAACAGTTCAAAGACCTTATGGCGAAGGTCGATGAAGCAAACACATACTTTCCTAATCTGTCAATCACCCGGGACTCCTTGTTGGGTGGACGGACAGTTTGGCTCTCTTCTGCCAAATCCTTCTTAGTTGCAGGCCCCACCACCATAGCATCTACTGGAAGACCTCATGACCAATGTGGGTGCTCAGCTGGGGGCGATAATATTTTATCTGGTCTCCTTGGTATCTCTTCCAGGGTGTCAGGAACCTTCCATGCGCACTGGTTGATGAGCTCATCGGCAGGCGGGGTGACCCAGGAGGTAGGAGGCTGAGCACGAAAGGCCTGCAGGAATACGGATTACTCGGAGGAAGGATTAGAGAACTTCCAATCACCCCTCTTGTCTAAGGATCTCGAGGATGTCACCGAAGGGCACCTCATCAGAGGGTGACTGTGGGGACCCTTTCCCATCATTAAAATCCGTATCTTCAGTCAATGACTCCTCAGTGGAGTCCATGGGCTTCCTCTTGCACAACGCTTTGCGGGGGTACTTCCTCAGTGGGAGGTTCTGGGGAAGACTGCAAAGAGGGGGTCTCCTGAAGAGGAGAAACCTGAGGCCCTTGTGCCCGGTGTCCGGTGGTTGTGGCTTGTGACAGTTGCAGCACAGAGGGGGGATAGGACTCTGACATGTGGGATTTGCCAGCGGAGGCATGTACCCTCTCCATGGCCTGGAAGGTTGGCCCGCTGAAGGAGTGATGGGAGCCCGAAACAGAGCACGACAACCTCGGAACTGGGGTCACACCCCACCGCGACGAGCCCACCCCCAGACCAGGAGTCGCAAGAGGACTGTGAACCGTGAGAAATAGAGAGGATCCCTGGACGGTGCCATAGAAAAAAAAATCGACGTCGAACCTGGAATGCTCTCTGCCAAGGCACAGCCACTGGCCTGAGAAGAGCCCAATGCCCAGTGCACCGAGGGCCACAAGGATGACTCCAGTTCCAAAGTGAGATCCACTACTGGAGTCGGAGGAATGGAAGCTACTGTCGAAGTAATAGGCTATGAAACTTGAGTAGAAGTCGAAGGAGGAGTTTACCTTGGAGTTTGAGGAGATGTACGTTCACCTAAAGGAGGGAATGTGGATTTCGGGTGAGAGAGACCTCTTGGTCACAAGCAACTGGTCAACAAGCTGCAACACATCTTGTTCAGAAAGACTCTTGGTTGATCTCATGGGGAAAGCTGATGGCGATTCTGGCCTTTCTAGAAAAAGACTATAGTGACTGCCAGCAAATGGATCCAATAAAGGAGAATACTTGGTCCTTGCTAATTCAATAGGTGCACAGCCCGGAACAGAGGACGTCTGCACTGAAGAAAACAGTGTAGAAGTAGTCTGTGCCGACGATGTCAGTGCCATAGTAGCTGAAGGTGCCTGCACTGTAATGGCAAAAGTCTGCCCCGATGGGTGCAGTGCCATTGAGGAAAGTGTCTGCACCGGTAATAAGGTGAGTGCTGAACTGAAAAGAAACTATTAAAAAATATTTATAGTAAGAACAATGTATAAAACTTTCAAAAATTAGACACTTAGCTGAGAGAGTGGCTTGACATGGCTGCACAGCAATGCGGCAAATGAGATCTGGTGTAACAGGGAGCAGAGCTTTCTGGGTAGAACCTTGGCTCGAGAGGTTTTGGCTGACGCAAGCTTGATATTGGCCGTCTCGGTTCTGAGGATGGAACCAATAACCCATCAGTAAGGCATGAACGAAGATTAACAACATCAGATCAAACCTTTTCCATTTGGTGGAGTATAGTTTTCTGGTTAAGTGTTTATGGGAAGACATGAAAATATGACGTAAAGGAGAAGACAGCATTGGCTGTCTGGCTATCAATGGAATTAGAGAAGCCAGGCAGTCAACCTCAGGCTTGCCAAATCTGGGTGTATCATGTCTGTCTGGTGAGACAGAAGGTCTGGAGATGGATCCAGAAACCAAGGTGGTTGAATCAGGTGAGGCCAAACGAAGGGAAACCGAATCTGTCGAGGCCCATACGGAGCAATGAAGATGACTCTGCCCTTCAACCTGGAAGCTTTCTGAAAGAATCTGGGAATTAAAGGAATGGGCAGAAATGTGCACAGGAGATTGGGGGGGGGGCAATCGTGAAGTAGAGCATCCATCAGAGATTCTCCCTCTGCAGGGATTATGACAAAGTAGCTGCTGCACTTCTTGTTCAGGGAAGAAGCAAATAGATCACAGTAAGGCTGGCTCCAGTGACAGAAGACATTGTCCATAATTTTCTTACTGAGGGAACATTTGTGGGGTAAAAGAAAGCACCTGATCAATTTGTCTGCTGTCACACTGGATTTCCCCGGAATGTGCATTGCTAAGGGAAAGCGGTTGGAAGCAATTTCCCACTGCCACACCATAAGAGCTTCTCAACACCATGGGTAAAATTTGGTTCCTCCTTGTTTGTTGATGTACCAGACCACTGACATGTTGTCATTTTGTAATGCAATGGTCTCTACAGGGAGAACATTCTGGAATGCTTGCAACACTAACATAACTGCTCTCACCTCTAGGATATTTATATGCAATTTGCCTCCGCAGGGGACCAGGTGCCTTGAACCGTTTTCTCCAGCTACTGCCCCCCTTCCCCAAACTGGGAGGCGTTTGTGGTCACTATGGCCTTCGGCTAGGAGGGGAGGAATGGATGGCCTAGAAGAACTTGATCAGAATGAATCCATCATTCCAGTCATCTCTTGCACATATGAATGATTCTTATCTGGTAAGACATAGACTTATAAAGAACTGACCAGTGTGTGGCTAGCATCCATTGAAGAATTCTCAGTAAAATCTAGCTAGTGGTACTAATGTTATTGCTGCCACCATTGATCCCAGGGCTTGAAGGACCAGGTGAGCCAAAATCATAGCTCTGTGGATTATCTTTTTGACTTGTGACCTTATTGTTTGGATAGTGGCAGGGATCCAATGGTAGTTTTTGTATTGAGAATTGCTCCTATAAACTCTAGACTCTGGGTAGGTTGTAGATGAGCTTTCTCGTAGTTTATGGTTATCCCCAGAAGTGAGCAAGTCTGCATAACCTGGTCTTTTGCCAATATGAGTTGATGCCTGGTCTGAGCGGATATGAGCCAGTCTTCCAAGTATGGAAACACTCAGAATCCCTGCAGTCTGAGATGAGCTGCTACTACTGCCATGCATTTGGTAAACATCCTGGGGGCTGTCGTGAGTCCAGAGGGCAGTACTCTGAATTTGTAATGACTGGCTCCCAGCTGGAAACAAATAGCTTCTGGATCATCTCTTCATTTATATATGATAGTACATGTCCTGAAGGTCTATTGAGCACATCCAGTCATCTTTGCCCAAAAAGGGAGAATGGACTGAACTGACCATCCAAAACATGGTGAATTCAACTGCTTTGTTTAGTTTGGTGAGATCCAGAATTGGTCTCCAGTCCCCTGTCTTCTTTGGCACTAAAAAGACCTTGAGTAAGTTTCTGATTCTATCCGGTCTGGTGAGATCTGTTGGATGACTTTTTCTAGCAGTGTTTTTATTTGAATTGCTGCTTGTTCCCTCTGACTTGGTGGAACATCAGAGATTTTTCTTGAGATTGGAGGTGAAAGAGGAAAGGGCATTATATATCCTCTGGAAATAATCCTCTGCACCAGAGTTTATTTTGTTACATTCAGTCAGGCCCTCTGGTGCAGGGATAATCATTCCCTGACTGCCTCCAGAGGTGCAGGATCAGGCCTCCTTTTAGAAGTGCTGATAGGGTTCATCAAAGAATGAATCTCTGGAACCCTGACTCTGCAGACTACCTCTGCCACATGGGCAGATATGTTCATTAGAATTCCCTCCTCTGGGTCTGGGGGAACCTCCTCCACGTGTGTCCTAGAAAGGAACCGGAGACTTTTTGAACCACATTTTTGTGACCACCTCTCTAATTCCTGGAAAAAGTTTGTTGAGGGGTCAAAAATGCATGCCCACAGCAGACAGGGTCTTTCCATCCTTCTCACATCCAGACAGAGTGTCCTTTACCCGGGGCCAAATATAGATGTTACATCAAAGGGGGCATTGAGGAAAGAGGACTTGAAGGGCTCCGCAAACTTATAAAGGTGCACCCAGGCATGCCTGAACCCATTGCCCTTGAAGCTCCTTTTGCTATGTTTGAGATCAGTCTCATGGATGAATTGGATATGGACTAAAGGGTAGTTAGCTGGGAGGTTACAGTGGACTGAACTTGCTCAGAAACAGTACCTGAGAGGGTATTTGATAACTCCTTAACCAAATCCCTCTGTAATCTTGTAAAATGTGCAAAGTAGTTGTGAGACCTCCACGCAAAAGTGGATGAGGTGTATACACATTTATCAAATCTGTTAATTGCCACGACTCCCTGTTGGGGGGGATGGACAGTGGAACTTTCTTCAGCTAGTTCCTTTTTGGTGGCCACTGCAATGACCATGGCATCAAGAGGGACCCCTTTACTCCAGATCTGTCTATCTGTGGGTGGTGCCATTATCCTGTCCCGTCTCCGAGGAATGGGTTCTATAGAGTCTGTATCCTTCCACACCCACTGTGAGACCAAGTCAATAAGCTCATCAGTGGCCGGAGTCACCCAGGAGGTAGAGGGTCCAGTACCAAAAGCCTCCAAGGGAACAGATTCCGCAGATGTCAGGTTACTGGGCATCCAGCCACCCCTCTGTTTAAGGATCTCCAGGATATCTCCAAAGGAGACATCTTCAGGAGGTGACCATGGGGACCTTTCACAGTCATCGAAAGCTGTGTCTTCGTGATAAGACTCCTCTGGGGAGTCAATGTGCTTCCTCTTGCATGTTCTCTTCTTAGGGACCTCCTCAGTGGGATGTTCAGGGAGGTATCAAAAGAGGAAGCTACAATTCCCTGGGAGGGACCCTGGGGTATTGGTACTGGCTGCCTCTATGGAAGGAGATGGTGAGGTTCTGAGAACCGAGACATAATGGTAGAATATTTAGGATCCAAGAGGGATGGCTCGTTGGAGCAGAAAACACTCTCTTCACAGCTTCGAAGGCACTACGTGTCAGAGGAGGGAAGGACATCAGGTCCTAGAAGACAAGCTTCTGAAATGGAGTCCCCCCTCCTCACTTCAATGGCAAACCCTCTGCATTGGAAGCCAGAGCCGAGCTGTCCAGTGCCAAGGCTCCGAGGTATAGAAACGGCTCCAAAAGCCTCAGAGTCGAATGTAGCACCTCGGATCTGACAGGCAAACTATGGCTACTGGAGCTACCAAGATCCAACTGGACCGGAGCTCTCAGGGAACCCCTTGGATATGAGGATGGAGTTATCTTTGTATCCAAGTCAGATGGGACCAGATGGCTCATACATGAAAGCTCTGAAACAGCCGATGGATTCAGAGGAGGAACCTGCAAAGAGGGGGTTGTAGACATTAAAATGTCCTGACCCAGGGGGGCCAAAAGAATCTTCCTCACCATTCTCTCCATATCTTCTTATGTCAGGCTCCTAGCAGATCGAGCGGAATAGATGGATAAGGATTTTGGGTGCTCCAAGTAGGGCAAAGATGCACTGTCTGGGAGAGGATCCAAAGTAGGGGAGTAACTTGTTCTGAGTAAAGGTTGACTGTCCGATGTTTTTTAGAGTCAGAGCCACCGAAATCGGATCCAAGGACTTTGACTTCCAGGGATCATACTTAGAAGTTGTCTGATCAGATATGGTCAGAAAAAGTGATTTAGATATTGTCAGATCCAAAGGCCCTGTCAGATCCTGCAAGTGGAACTTTTTTGGATACAGGATTGAGACCGGATCATTGGAAGACCTCCTCCAAGAAGAATCTGAAGCTAAAGAGGAGAAAGAAATCATCGAGGAATCTGGCCTTGGTAGAAGAACCCTCCAAGATAGCTTCTCCAAATGAGGTAGGGAGACCTTTTAGAATGAGTTTGTTTTTACACTTCACTAAAGCACGGCGATTTAATCCATGACGTATGGAGCAGGTCTCTTGGAAGTGGAGATGGCCCAAACAATAAAAGCATAAAGTGTGGGCATCCAAAACAGGTATTTTATGCCCACACTTTACACACTTTTTTAAAGCCAGCCAGCCAGCTTACCCACCGTTTTAAGAGAAAAGGACAAGTTATTTTAACCAACACAATATAGTCAGAGAGGAAAAGCTTTTGTTTTTTATTTTTTTAATAGAGACAGTATAAGAAATAATAAAGGAAAAACAGACTACCAGCAACTGTATTAAGAACTACAACTGCAGAGGAAAAGGCTACCAACAATGGTATTAAGAACTACTACTGTAGAGGAAAGAGGAGATACTAATAATAGTATCTAAACTGTACGGAAGTACAAAAAAAAAGAAAGCACTACTGTAATGCCTTTTTTCCTGGGACTTTCAGACACTAAGAAAAAAACACACAACAGGGCTCTCAAACTCAAATCATAATGAGAGCTGTATGAGAACTATCACAATTAGCAGAGGCCCACACTTTTCAAAACAAAATGAAAGGTAGTCAGTGCAGTTATGAATGTACTATAACATGTACCCTCACGAAGAATTATGTGCTTTAAGGACTGCTCGAGTCAGTGGCTTCTCATTCAATATTGCACTGTCTTCAAGATCTTGCTGCTGGCATCGTTGTCCCTGTATGAGCTGGGTTACTCTGTTTGAAGGTGTTAGATCATACCATGAAATCACATGCTGCGGTTAGTATCTGAGGGGCTGCTGGTGAGTCCCCATGCATGTTTGGAAAGGCCAGGAATGTGTACCTCTGTTTATCAAGCAAAATGCCTGTAAAACCAACTACTTTGGTCACTTTATGACGATCTCTAAATGAATATCACTTTAAAGTAGCCTATACTGGATGTTTGTTTAGACCAGTCCACCAGATTTAATTTTATAATCTCCATTTACTAGTTTTATTAAAAGATTTTGTTGTCTGAAGCGCTTACTTGCACTCTTCCATTTTTATCAGTTTTACATAATAAGACGGTATTTAATTATTTCTTTCTAATGGATGACCTTTTACCCAGCTTTTACATATAAAATATGCATTTTGTTTCTGTGTACCTTGTATGTTTTACTACCTATGTGTTTTATTTTTTTGTGTTAAACTGCTTAAATAAAACTAAGACGTGAAGTTGATGTCAAATGGGAAATGCTTAAATGTAAGGGGTAGTGATGCAGAAGGCATATGTTGTTGACGTCACAACACTTTCTTGGTTAATTTTGCCTTTGGCCCTGGAAGTAATACCTAGGCATAACTTTCCCCTTCTTCAGTCTACATTTGGAATGTACCAGCTGATTCATCATGCACTCATGCTGATACAGTAAAGCAATCTCCTGACTCATCTCTTTAACACCAGTACGGAGCAGTTTGATTTTCTGGCCAAAAATTTAGGACTGCAAAAGGATGCCCAGTTCAGCTGTTAAGACATTTTGTAGTTATCTAAACAGCAACAGCCATAGATGCCTTCATGAAGACAATACATAAATCTCTCACACAAGTCCTTATCGTCTACCATATTGTGAATCGATAAATGACTAAAAATACATAAAAAGAAGTTATGTACTCACCATCACGTTCCAGCTGAGTAGTTCTACTGCATTTGTCTTCAACCTGTGGGTCCTCAGATCCATACTGAATCTGACACGGCCACATTTTCCAGCTATGTCTCCGAGTTCCATGCTCCTCCCCCTTACCCATAAGAACCCTGTCTCCCTTCAGATCGAGTTTGCTAACGGGTAACAGATACCTGACCAAATAACACCTTATCCTCCAACACAAACATTACAAATGAACTTTAGCCCTG
The DNA here is from genome assembly GCF_019279795.1 of Protopterus annectens. Lineage (NCBI taxonomy): Eukaryota > Metazoa > Chordata > Ceratodontiformes > Protopteridae > Protopterus > Protopterus annectens. The sequence continues at coordinate 47,347,511 of NC_056729.1, forward strand.
GCAGAACCAAAGATCCCAGCAATAACTGTCCAGAACAAAGGACATGTCATATCCCTAAGGTTAGGGGAAGGAGAGGGGAACGGTTGAAGACAAATGAAGTAGAACTACTCAGATGGAATGTTATGGTGAGTACATAGCTTCTTCATCTGAAGTAGTTTACTTAATTTGCTCTTCAACCTGTGGGACAGAGTCCCCAGCTACCTAACTCTTGGGAGGCCCTCATGGAAGGATATTCCAGAGCACTGCAAAACCAAAGGATGCTCTACTACTAGAGACCAAATCCAGTTTATAATGAGAAATAAAGGTGTGAGATGAGGCCCAAGTAGCAGCTGAACAAATCTCATCCAAAGAGACCCTAGACAAAAAAGCTGCTGAGGTAGCCATAGATCGGGCAGAATGAGCCTCCAGTCTTCCTGGAAAAGACAAACCGCTATCCGAATAACACCCGGCCAATGCATTGTGAAATTCAGTGAGCAATAATCACTTTTGATACAGGTTTACCTAAGAAGGGCTTGGCATAGGACACAAAAAGCTGATCAGACTTGTGGAAAGGTTTAGCCCTGTGCAGATAAAACCTCAATTGCCCGTGTACGTCCAGTAAATGTAATTTGTATCCCCCTTTGTTCTGGTAGTTTGGAAAAAATACTGGTAAATTAATAATCTGATTAATATTGGCCTCCGAAGCTACCATGGGAAGGAAGGACGGATTAGTGCGACACTCTATCCTTGTGAAAGATCATGTAAGGGACTTTGATAGAAAGAGCTTGAAGCTCGGACACCCTTCTAGAAGATGTAATGGAAACCAAAAAGGCATTTTTTTCAGGTCAAAAATTATAGATCCACAGATGCCGCAGGCTCAAAAGGAGGAAAAAACAATGCCTGCAACAACAAAGTGAGGTCCCATGGAGGAATGGGGTCCTTAACTGGGGGGTCTGAGTAGAAAGGCACCTCTGAGAAAGGTTTTACAAAGTTTAGAAGAAGCCAACGAAGACATGTCTACCCCGACATGAAAATTAGAAATGGAGGCTAGTTGGACTTTCACCGTTGAGGAACTAGCACCTTGATGAAAAATGTTAGCTAGAAAATCTAAAACCGCTGAAAGCGGTGCAGTGAAGGGTCCAAAGAATAAACTTTTCTGGTGGACGATTTATGAGCTGCCACCAGAATGGATTTAACAGGACATGACAGGCCAGGAGTCCTAAGAATCATAGGAACCGAAGCAGTGAGCTTCAGACTGTCCAGATTTGGAGGAGGAATCCCCGAAGGATGTGAAAGCAGATCTGGGACCGGATCCAAGGTCCATGGTGGAACAACTAGATGAGACCTGAGTAAGGGAAACCAAACCTGTCGAGGCCAGAATAGAGTGATGAGGATCACAGTGCTCCCCAGCTTTCGGGCTTTCTGCAGAAATGTCAACATGAAGGGAAGAGGGGGATATGCATAAAAAAGCCCAGGAGGCCAAGCATGAATCAGAGCATCTCTGGAAGCTTCCCCCGGCGGAGGGTTCAGAGCGAAAAACTCACTGCATTTCGCATTGGAAGGAGATGCAAATAGATCACAGCAAGGACGACCTCACTATAGGAAGGTCTGTTCTGCTACTGAAGGCTTCAAAGACCACTCGTAAGGCATCAGGCTAGATCTGTTGAGCCTGTCCACTAAGATGTTTGACCATCAAGAGATGTGCGTTGCCACCAGAAAACGGCTGGTGGAGATCGCCCATTCCCACACTTTCATGACCTCTTGACATAAGGGATAAGATCTGGTTTCCTGATGTTTGTTGATATATCAGATCTTATCCCTTATGTTGTTGTCTGAATTGCAATCGTTCCCAAAGGAAGATGAGCATGGAGGGCCTGCAACACGAGAAGAACTGCTCTCATCTCTAGAACACTGACATGCAGATAAGTCTCGGAAGGGGACCAAGTGCCTTGGACTGTCCTTCCCGAGCAATGCCCCCCCAACCCAAGTACGGAGGCGTCCGTGGTTACCGTGGTTTGGGTAAAGGAGGGTGAAAAGGACGTCCCTTGAGGAGATACGGGGACTGAATCCACCACCAAAGGGAGTCCCTGCACACTTTTGAAATTCTCACTGGAAAGGACAAGGGAAGAACAGTGACCACTGAACCGCTGGAGTCCACTGCAGTACCCGCATATGAAGGTGTGCCATGGGGAGAAGATTTATCGTGGCCACCAAAGAACCTAAAGCTCTTAACACTGCTTCGGCTGTTGCTAAATGGGTCTGAAGAATGTGTAATACATGTAGCCTCAAGCTGCGTATTCTGTCTGAGGTAAGGAAAACCTTCGATTGTATTGTGTCCAGCCATGAACCAATGAAATCTAGCATCTAAACCAGGTGAAGAGCAGACTTGTTCATACTGATCGTAATGCCCAACTTCTTGGCTAACTGAAGGAAGGAGTCTCTGGCCTGACATAATAGATGCTCTGAGGGGGCGGTAAAGGGCCAAAAGAGCCAATCATCTAGGTATGGAAAGACCCGAATGCCCTGAAGCCTCAGGTGAGCCACTACTACTGCCATTACCTTGGAATAAACCCAGGCAGCTGTGGTGCGACCGAAGGGCTCGAAATTGGTAATGACTGGCTTCCAGCCGGAAGCGAAGGAACCTCCGGGAGCACCTGTGCATCTTGATGCGATAGTACGCATCCTGGAGGTCTATCGAGCACATCCAGTCTCTGTCTTCCAGATAAGGCAGAATAGATTGAATCATGACCATCCGGAATTTTGTCTTGGTTACGGACAGGTTCAATTGGGACAGATCCAATATTGGTCTGATCTTTTTTGGCACTAAAAAGAAAGTACAGTTTTGTACCTACCATAAATGTAGATGTTCGAGTATAAACACTGCTGCAGTCATTACACTTGGGTTATCCTGCAGTCAGGCGGTCCCGCAGTCGGCCAGAGTTCCAAAGTCTTGGTCCGGCGTCGGTTGCTGTTGCCTCCTCCCTGACGTCAGTGCGACAGGGGTATATAAGATGCAGCCGACGCCATTTTCTTCATTTTTTCTTGCCCCAGATGTCAGGTGCCCCCAAATAGGTAGGCAATTCAAATTGCTAGTAAAAAATACAAAAGAAAAGCAAACAACCATTTTTAGTTACCAGCAAATACTCCCCATAGGTAATAAAGGGTAGATGCCCTAGGTAAGTACCAGAAAATAAGAGGGAGGAGTGATAGATCTAAATACTGGATCGAATGTGCCCGCTCCTGTGGGAGAAGGCCCTGGCAAGACCCCCATCTGGATTTGAGTGTGGATAAATCTCCACATCATCTTGTCCATCTCTGCTTCAGATAGGCTCTGGGTAGAGCAGGACGCCACTGAAGTGGGCCGGGAGAGCCGGTGGGGAGAAGGCCTGGGGGTGACTGGCTAACTAGAACTTCGGGCTCAGGGGAGAACCTTGGGGACCTGAGCCACGGTGAAACCGGCCTGGAAACAGGCTTAGTCTTTGGCAGAGGGCCGGCCTCCGAACAGCAGTCAAGGGAGCGCTTGCGAGGCCAGTCCTTCTTGATCTTATCCCCTTCCCCAGGCATCTTGGTGGGAGGGTGAGTCCCAGAGGCCGAGGAAGGGGAAGATGAAGTAGCAGCCGCTGCTTTCTTAGTGGGGGAAAGTGGGACATCCATCCCAGCAGTGGAGGGCAACAGGCCCTTGACAATCAGTTTGTCCCACCTGCCCTTAAGTGCTCTGGGGTTAAACCCAGCGCAAATAAGACAGGGGGACTGGAGGTGAGCCACCCCCAAACAAATCATGCACAGAGTGTGGCCATCTGCCGAGGAAAGCTTATGGCCACACTCTGTGCACCTTTTGAAACCAGGCTTCGGAGCGTCCGCCATACCTTAGCCGGTTCAAAGGAAACACACACGCGCACACACACACACACACACACACACACACACACACACACACACACACACACACACACACACTACCATGAGGACAGAAAAGAGGGTAGGAAGATAGAAAAGCATAAAAGAAACAAGCTATGAAGAACCCCAAAAAGGTACAGAAAGGTTAAGAGTGAAAAGATAGGTAAAAAAGTCCAAAAAAGTCAAAAATCACTTTTTACACAGCAACACTACCACAATGAATCTCGGACCACACTGCTTCTTCTCAGGCGGCAAAAGAGATCTGAAGGGAGAAGGGAGACAAGAAGATTATGGGTAAGAGGAGGACCGTCGAGCTCAGAGCCATAGCTGGAAAATGTGGCAGTGTTGGATCTGATATGGATCCGAGGACCTACAGGTTGAAGAGCAAATGAAGTAAACTACTTCAGATGATATATGCACTGGCCAGTACTTCTCTTGACAATGAAAGATGAGTTCTTAAGAAAAAGGCAGCAGAAAAAAATAATGGAGAAATAATAACAGTCATGTGAACATCTCCAAGATTGTCTTTCCTTGGTAAAGCATCTTGATAATTGCGATGCATAGCTAGGCTTAAAAAGGCCCATGTGGTTGTTAGCCAAGTAAACACCTATGAACAATTGTACACTTAGTTACAAAAGATTTGTATGTCCTTAAGTTATTCTGGCAATGGAAGAATCTGCTTGGAGATGACCTTTGAGAAAAGTATACCTCATGTATGTCTGACTCAATGAACTGAGAAGACAAGATTTATTTATTTTTTATTTATTTTTTATTTTACATTTGTTAACCGGGCTAGTCTAACTGGATATATTTCCATTTTCAGTAGAGGCCTGGGGAGAAAAGCTCCGGCAGTTATACAACTTAGAAAATCATCCACAGGGATTAAAATAAAAATAAAAATAAAAATTACAAGTAAATAATGTTTAAAATTAAAAAGTATGCCTTGTAGGAAGTAGTAATAATATAGAGTAGGAATTACTCTTTAGGCATATCAAATTAGGAACAACAGTTAGTAAGTCAAACAAGGAGTGAGCATGTAACAATCAATTTAGAGTATAAGTAGTTGAAGTAAGAGTAGAAGAAATAAGAAGTAGCAGGAGGTGTAATTAGAAAAAGAAGAAGAGAGGAAGAAGATTAGTCAGGATTGCTGCAGGGGCATAGCCAGTGAGAATTTAGGTGTTTTTTGAGGTTGTGTTTAAATAGAGGCAAGGAAGAAAGTAATGTTAGTTCATTTGGCAGTAGGTTCCAGATTTTTCCAACAGTGTTAGAAAAAAGAGAGTCTCCAGCCAGGTTATTAGACTTGCATATACAGGCAAGGAGTTTGCTGGAAGAGCGCAGGGAGCTAAGATTTTTGTACTGGAGGATGAGATTGGAGAGTATAGGAGTGTTGTTGGGTTGGTAGAAGATCTTGTGGGCAATGGTGAGTTGGGATACTATCAGTTGGTTTTGAAGTTCCAGCCAGCCTAGTTGCCTTAGATTCAAACAGTGGTGGGTTCTAAAGGGATTGCCGGTTGCAAATCTGGCAATGTTATTATAAGAATTTTTTAGTTTGGTAAGATTATTTTTCTTTAGGTTAGTATATATGGGCGAAGCATACAGAAGAGTTGATATTAAGTGAGAGTGAGCAATTTTAGTTCTGGCTATAGGGGTGAGGAAAGCTTTGATCCTGTATAAGGAACCAATTTTTCTATTGACAGTTTTGATGGTGTTATTTATGTGGGTATCAAAAGTAAGGTGATTGTCAATAGTTATTCCGAGCAGTTTGGTGGTTGTATCAGGAAGTATGATAGTGCTGTTATTGGAGGACACAGAGAAATCAATGGGTAAGGTTTTATTGGTGGGTGTGAAGAGGAGGAGCTTAGTTTTTTTAGCATTGAGAAGGAGGCATCTCTTAGTAAACCATGTTTCTACTATGTTAAATACATCTTGGGTTAGAGAGTGTAGTTCTGAAGGGGAGTTTGCTGAGCATACTAGGGTAGAATTGTCTGCATATTGAATGCAGGTGGCTTGTGGGAGTGCTAGATGGAGGTCATTGATAAATAATGAAAAGAGCGGTGGTCCTAGAATAGAGCCTTGAGGGACTCCGAGGGTTACTGGCTGGAAGGATGATGTATTGTTTTGCCAGAGAACTGCTTGTTGCCTATTGCTAAGGTAGGATCTGAACCATTTAATAGTCAGGTGATCGAAGGCAAGGGATTCTAGAGTGTTGATGAGGAGGGCATGGTTGACCATGTCAAAAGCCTTTGAGAGGTCAATAAATAGAGCAGATGAGAGGATATTGTTATCGCGGTTTCTGTTGAAGGTATCAATAAAAGATAGTAGAGCAGTTGTGGTACTATGTGATGGCCTAAAGCCATGTTGGCAGTTTGCTATTATGTTATGTTGAGATAAATGGTGTAGTACTTGTTGGTGAATGCATTTTTCCATTATTTTAGATAGAGGAGATAATAGAGCTATTGGTCTGTAATTAGAGTAATCATTTGAATTGCCGCCTTTATGAAGGGGAATAATATGGGAGATTTTCCAAATGTCAGGAATGGTTCCTTCTTTAATGGTTCTGTTAATGAGGATGGATACAGGGTATGCAATTACCTTAGCTGCTTTTTCAGGTATTCTGATGGTATTTGGTCGGCAGAAGGGGTACTAGGTTTAAGTTTTTGGATGATTTTACAGATGAAAGTAGTAGAGATGGGTTGCAGTTTAAAAGTTGGTAGAGAAAATGATCTGGTAGTAGAAGGGCTTGAGTTATCTGGGATTAGTTGACTAGCTAGAGATTGAATGGTCTCTGTAAAGAAGGTATTGAATGAATTGGCAGTTTGAAGGGGGGTATTAGGATCAGTGTCAAGAGGGGTAGGTGTGTGAGAGCGTCCAGGGAAAGGAGTTTGTTTATACTGGACCAAAACTTTTGGGGATTATTTTGATGAGTTTGCTGTAACTTACAGTAATAGTTCTTTTTGTCCATAAGAATTGCCTTTTCAGTGCAATTTCTCAGTTCCCTGAAGTAATGTTGATCAGAGATATTTTTGTTAGCCCTCCACTTAGCCCAGGATTTGTTTCTTAGTAGAATTTTTTGTCTAGTTTCTTTAGAGAGCCAGGGGGCTGGTTTGGATTTCATACGGATAGACCGTACAGGTGCATGTTTGTCCAGGATGGATAAAAACGCAGTGTTTAGATATTTTATAGCTTCATCAAGTGGTAGAGTTTTTAAGGGGTTCCAGTTACAGGCACTGAGTTCATTTTGGAATGATTCTTGGTTGAAGTGTTTATTAGAACGTGCAGTCCTAAAAGTAGAGGGTTTAGGCAGATCATGTTTTTGTTTAATAATGTTGGTTAAAGCATGATCACTTAAATCATCTGGGAGAGTGCCTACCTTATAGGCATATTTATGTCTGTTTATAAGTATCCAGTCTAAGGTACTCTCTTTATTGTTTGGTTTGTTGATTCTGGTTGTGGAGGTGATTGTTTGAGTGAAGCCATGGAGGTTAATGTGAGAGGTGGGGTTATCTGCATTAACACTTTTCCAGTCAGTATTAAAATCGCCTAGTATTACTGTTTCTTGGGGGTAAGCTGAGGATATCCAGTTTAGTATACCTTCGATAATGGTGATGTTATTGCCAGGTGGTAGGTAGATACAGATAATATATAAAGCTTTATTTGGGTTCATTTGGAGTTTGGTGGCCAGGATTTCAGCATTGCTATCATGAGGTGGGTTACATGGTAATGTGGAGATATGGAATCCATCTTTGAATAGTACTGCTACACCCCCTCCCTTTTGTCTTATTCAGTCAAGTCTAACTATGTTATATCCTTGGGGGGTAACTTCGTTGTCTTTGGTTCCTGGTTTTAACCAAGTTTCTGTCAGGCAAAGGATATCAAAGGAGTGAGTATCTATAAAAAGGGCATGGAGATGGGCTACTTTATTGTTAAGACTGCAAATATTCAGATGTCCTATTAAGAGTGAGTAGGGGAGTTTAGGTTGGGTAGTAAGGGTAGCAGGTTTGGCTGGGCCAGGGTTGGGGTGGAGGTCCCCATCTAGTAAGGAGACACTGAGGGGTTTTATTTGTAAGTTATATTTTAGAAAAAATAGATATTTATCTTTTTTTATTGTAAGATTGTTATATTTGAAGTGGGAGAGTCAGTGGTATTTGGGTAATAGATAGGTAGGAGTGGAAGTGATATAGGTCAGATTGCAAGTGAGTATAGAGGTGTATATAGCTGTTTGTTTATGAGAGTGATTAAAAAAGTAATGGTGCTGTTTTTCGAAGGAAGTGAGGAGGTAGGTAGAGGTGAGGATAGTAGTAAATATAGCTAGGAATATTGGATACATTGGAGTAGAAGTCATATTTACAGAAGTTGGTTATAAGAAGAGTTAGACAGCAGGTTAAGGTTTTATAAAAGAATGGATAAGGTGGGTGTAGATAGGGGGAAATAGTTCTGTTAGTTAGGGGGGTAAGATGGTGAGGGATATATCAGACTTCTTTAAGAATGAAGTTAACAATTCACAAATGAGGCAGCTGTACATTGGATTAAGGGTCAGGAAGGTATGCTGACAAAGCTGACTATTCAATGCTCCTGTCCTAAAAATGCTCGAGTTTTCTAGTCCTATACATCATCAGTCATCGTGTTCGATGGAAACAATAAAAGTACCCTGCTTTTGTTGAACAAAGGAAAACAAAATGGAGATCTCAGGGAGCATGACTTGTCCTCTATATGCATTCTCTCTGTGACCATATCCATAGCAGGAAAAAACAGCCATAGGACTTACTAGATTGATGGACAGTAGTATGAGAACTGTAAGAGAATTAACTAAGCCTCTGTTTTTTGTCTCTCAGCTTTTTGGCATAACTCCAAATCACAAATGCCCGAAAGACCTTACACAAATATAGTGAGCCAAAGGTTCACCAACAAGGGTTCTGTACCAAAAAAAATGTTTTCAACAAGCTATTGAAAAATATGTACTTAGAGGCAACACTATACACAAATGTATAACTCAACATTAAAGAAATACATGCAGTTCTCAATGAAGTAGGCAAGTTTACTTCTAAAGGGTTGCTCATGCAAATGAAAGCACTGAAATAAGATAGAGAAGTTAATAAACATGTTGTCCACATATGGTATCATGGAGGATGAATGGACTGCCTGACCATGTGAACATGAAGATTTCTGTAGTACGAACCATCCTGGTTATAAAATGACCTTTCAACATATGACAGGGGACACACTAAAGATTCTGTAGGCATTAGCCTTCTGGATCCTATAACAGTTACTTGACATGATGCTGCAGCATACAGAGTAGCATCCATAGTTTCCATAGACAAAGGAGGTGAGAACCAACTCCATACAGAAATTCTATAAGATTCCTGGGACCCTGGGGGCCAATAACTACCCCAGCATTCCCAACATGGCACCACCTGCTCCACACAATATCTGGTATATCAACTGCCAAGTAGTATGGAATGCACAGGGTATATACACAATGTGTCTGTGTGTCACCCAAGCAGCTTCCATGGTTTCCACAGCTGGCACATGTGCAACCTGTACCAGCTACTCAGCAGGGTGGCATCCTTGAGGGTCATGTAGTTAGCATCTGCGCACACTGTCAAAGAAACAGGACAGGTTATATAGTACCTACTGAAGCAGGAAGCAGGCCACATGTAACGGTGTCCACTGCTATGTGTTGCAGGTGATGCAGAATGTGACAGAGATGGCATCCAACAAAGCACATCTGGAGACTTTGACCACAGTCAAATGTGTGTGTGTATGTTTGGACTTCTCAGGGGATGCATCCAGTGCCTGGACATGTGACACTGTACTGCAGAACACACCTGAGAGCTGCAGCCAGGTATTTGTGGTATGTGATATGTTGCATATTATAGAAGCACAGAAGTAGATAGAAGTTCTGATTGATGGGGAGTCAGAGCCAATTCCAACTCCCAAGCAGCTGCAAAGCATAGAAAGTAGGCCTGAACAAGATGCCAGTACCTCTTAAAATGCATTTGAGTACATTTGCATGTACACACACACACACACACACACACACACACACACACAGAGTACTGCTTGGACAGGGAGTCAGGTGCGGAATCACTGGAGAGTCTGACTGCATCAGCACCCCATGCAACGCAGAGGCAGGTTCAATGCAGTGAACCTATGAGGTAGTCACACACCTGAGACAGAGTAAAAAGGATGAACATTGTAAAAGTACTTAAACCATCTTTACAAACTGCATCAACATTTACCTTTTCCACATTTTGATTTTCTTACTGGAACGTTTGAAGAGATATCCTTCAATTGGAATGTCATTCAGTGGATTGCTTAGAAGCTCTATTTCAGAGTCAACAGAGCTATCCTAAAAAAATTACAACAGTAAGGAAATGGAAAAAGGAAATAAAACTATTACTGCAATTAAAAGTGCACAAATTGTTGCTTATAAAATAAAGGATATAAAGAATTACCAAACTGTAATACTATATTTTTTTATACCAAACTACTTTAATCCAGATGACTTCTCATCAAAAGTACCTCCACCTGACTCGCTCATTAGCTTAACAGTGAAAGATGGATGCAGTCAAGCCTAGGATCATAATGATAAGCAGACCAAAGATTTGGTTTCTACATACCCATCAACCAGATCTAGACAAATGCAATAACCCAACTATATGAGGGATACTCACATTCCTTCAAGCCCTCCATGTATGAAGCTGCCCTTCTTATTCACTAAGAGACAGCAACCACATGCGCCTTCCTTTCTGTGGCTCTACAGGATCACAGCACTAGTAAACATTTTACAACTCTTGCGATGGAAAACACAAGCAAGACGGACCTCAGATAACTATTTGCCTTTTTATCAGATACTTCTCATTAACTTAGGCCAATGTTAAGATGGCTAGATACAGCATGTCTTCTGTATAGGGATAGCTTTTGCACCACAACCTAAAATAAACTAACAGGCTGTCCACAGCAAACTAAAGCTTGGAATTCTGTTGTCTAAAACAGAAATATTAACACTTCCTCATGACAGTAACTTACATAGATATTAACACTGCTACATTATCACTATTTACATGACTTACTCAAAGTTAAATCAACACATTCACTAACTGAAATGCAGAAATTTAAAACTACTTCATAGCGTAAATTCATTTTCAAAAACTACCCACTTTTGAGACATGTAAGTTAAAGTTACTGCACTACACAATGCTGTTACCTGACAGATAATGCCAAATAATATAGAATTTATATATAACAGCAGTGCTATCACTAAAAATATGTATATCAACACAGGGACATGTTGAGATGTTGGCCAGAACTTATACCAGCTCTCATCAGCTGCAAGGCACAGAAAGTAAGACTGAACAAGATGCCAGTCCATCTCAGAATGCGCTCGTACATTTGTGTGTAAAAACACATGCACGCACACACAGATACACAACAAGTAAATCTGCAGGATCACCAATTCACCTAAGGCATATCTTTGCGATTTGGAAGGAAACCACAACATCCAGCAAAAACATACCTGAAAACTAAGGACATTTATACTCCATACAGGCAATACCACGGTCGGGAAGCCTACACTAGTATCATGTTAAAGTCTCTATCTGTACTTTCTGAAGCAAATATAAGTAAGAAAATGTTGGAAATGGGCAATGTCTTTATGAGACACATTACCATATTTTACATTTTTTGATGCAAAAGGCGAGTTATTTCATTTTTTCCATTTTTTAACTTGCAGTTTTGTTGATCAGAATAGCCCTTCACATTTTCCTTGGGGCTGAAAACTGCTGCTAAGACATCCTGAGTGATCTCACAGTCTCTCACTACCTACATTTGTGTATAAGCTACTATTATTCAATGCCTAACTGCAACAAGAGGAAAGTCTTATTTTCTAGAAAAACAAGTCATCTCCTGTATCTTGCAGGTGGAACTCCTGACACTAAAACAAATAATGATGCATTACTGAAAATGGAAGTTATTTAATCATAATGTTACAACCTTTTCTTCCTAGTCCATCCAATACTACTACCGGGATGTGATCCAGCCATACTGCTAGTGCTCATGCCTCAAACTCCTTCAAGAAAAATCTCCCAAGATTCCCTTGTGCTCTCTCTTCCTTTAGATCAAGTTTGCTGACTATGTGCTAAGGACCTGGAGGACAATACCATGAAGTCATAAATAGGAAAAGAACAGTACGGCTTCAAGTGGGTCTACCAGGTCCCACAAGAAAAGTGATGGCTTGGATGAGGGAAAGAGGGATGGATGTCATACCGGACAGACTGGAATGAAAAGGACTCGGTGTTATAAGTGCATAATGTCCACCTCCTTTTTCATACAGTCTATCATATATAATTATTGGGACAGAATCCCAAGCTCCCTGAGTTTCCTGGTGGCATCATAACAGAATACCTCTGAGAACTGCAGCTTCAAAGGAGAGTCTAGCTCTAGAAGTGATGCCCACCTTGTAATGTTTGGCAGAGACATCATATGTACACCATGTTGCTGTTGTACAAATTTCATTTATTTTACATTTGTTGACCGGGCTAGTCTGGCTGGATACATGTCCATTTTCAGCAGAGGCCCAAGGAGAAAAGCTCCACTATATACTAGTAAATAATAATGATAAAAATAAATAAAAATAGCACAATAAGATAGAAATTATAAGCATGTAAAGAACTATTCCCAAGTAGCATAGTAACAGTGCAAAAGTAATATATCAAAACTAAACAGAGTGAGGATTTCTGTTTCAAAATCTTTGCAAGAGTTATTAAAGAAGAAATAAAGCAGCAACTCACGCAAGACTCTATTCAACTATTTACAATATTAACAATTTTGATAAACATTTTCTGTCAGGGCACTAGTTTTAAGAAACAGATTTCATCAGCTGGGTGATTTAGATACAAGGTGAGATGATAGGTTGCAGTAATATAAAGAGAAGTAGAATTTATAGGAAAAGTAATATCCAAGTGGATGGTAGGTGAACTACAGAGTAGGGGTAATGGTAGTTGATAGGGACATGAGGAAGAGTAGTGGAAAGAGCTGAAAAGGGAGATGGAAGCTGAGGTCAGTCAGGATTCGAGCAAGGGCATAGCCAGTGAGTTTTAAAATAGTTTCTTAGTTGTTTTTTGAAAAGTTGTGATGAGCCTAGAGTGGTCAGTTCTATGGGAAGTTTATTCCAGTATGAGCCAATGGTATTTGTAAACAAGGAGGCCCCAGCTTTATTGTGTGTTTTGAGGGTGGCCACTAGTAATTTGTTAGCTGAGTGAAGGGAAGTAAGATTCCTGTAAGGGACAACAAGGTTATTTAGTATGGGTGTCTTAGAAGGGTAATGGAGAATTTTATAGGTAATAACTAATTGATGTAGGAGAATGAGATTTTGAAGCTCAAGCTTTTTGATATTAACACAATGATGTGTGAGAAATGGGGAACCTGTGGCAAACCTGGCAATGCTGTGGTAGGCTGTGGCAAGTTTCTGAAGGTTAGATTTTGAAAGGTTTATAAAAGATGGGGAGGCATATAATAATGTAGAGATAAGATGAGTTTGGGCTAAAGACACCCTGGTGGTTGCTGTTAGAAAGGGCTTAAGTCTATAGAGGGCACCTATCTTTTTATTAAGAGTTTTGACAGTTAGGTCAATGTGATAATCAAAGTTTAGTTGTTTATCTATTGTAACACCTAGTAGTTTAGTGGAACTATCAGGTGTAATGATAGTGCCATTGTCAGACACAATAGAAAAGGAAAGAGGGGCAGATTTAAGGGTTGGAGAGAAAAGTAATAATTTAGTTTTTTTGGGATTAAGGAGACAGATAACTTGGAACCATTTTTCTGCTGCTGTAAAAACTTTTTGGGTGGAAGAATAAAGTTCAGCTGGAGATACAGCAGAACAGATGAGAGTTGAATCGTCTGCATATTGAATACATGAGGGTGTTGGGAGTGAAACAGACAGGTTGTTTATAAATATGGAGAAGAGAAGGGGTCCTAAGATGGATCCTTGTGGGACACCAATAGTGATCGGGAGCTGAGAGGAGAGATGGCTGTCCCAAAGGACTGCTTGTTGTCTATCTTTCAGATAAGAGTCAAACCAGTGCAATGCCAAAGGTTGAAGTGAGAGAGATTTCAAAGTGTCTAGCAAAAGTTGATGGTTGACCATATCAAAGGCTTTAGAGAAGTCAAGAAACAAAGCAGAAGAGTATAGGTTGTTATTGCGATTTTTGTTGATAGTGTCTGTGAAGGAGAGAAGAGCAGTGGAAGTGCTATGGAAAGGTCTAAAGCCATGTTGGAGTCTGAAAGTAGGCTATTATGTAAAAGATGATGTAAAAGTTGTTGGTGTATACAACGCTCCATGATTTTAGATAGTGGTGATAATAAGGTTATAGGACGGAAATTAGAAAGTTCATTAGAGTTTCCTCCTTTATGCAGAGGAATGATACGGGACACTTTCCAGAGGGAAGGGATAGTAGATTCGGTTATTGTTCTGTTAATTAAAATGGAGACTGGGTATGCTAGTTCTGATGATGCTAGCTGCAGATATTCAGCTGGTAGTTGGTCAGATGAAGGAGTGCACGGTTTAAGTTTTGAGAGTAACTTTTGTATATAGGTTGTGGAGACTGTACTGAATGTTAGAGTGGGGGTGTTATTTTGAGGGGAGGTGTTTTTAAGGGAAGTGTGGGGAGTCATGTTCTTTGCAAGAGAGGTGACTGTTTCAGTGAAGAAGTTGTTGAATGTATTGGCTAATAAGTTGGGTGGGTTCTGTGCTAAGTTAGTTGGAGTAGGTGTTTTGGTATTTCCTGGATGGAGCAGTTTATTGATTCCTGACCAGAATTTTTTGGGGTTATGATTTTGATTTTCTTGATATTGAAGGTAATAATTCTTTTTATCAAGATGGGTAAGTTTTTTTGTGGAATTTCTAAGGCGTTTGAAGTTTTGATGGTCAGTTGGGTTTTTAGTAGTTCTCCATTTTGTCCATAGTTTATTCCTTAATAGCATTGTTTGCTTGGTTTCTTTAGAAAGCCAAGGGGCAGCTTTGGATCCTGTTCTAATTAAGCGTGAGGGGGCATGATGCTCAAGAATTTGGAGGAATGTGTTGTTGAAATGGGCCACTGCTTCCTCCAGTGGAAGGTGTTTTAGAGCTGACCAGTTACATTGTTTGAGTTCATTGAGGAAAATAGGAAGGGTTAAAGTTTTTTTTGTTACGTATAGTACGATAGCTGGCCTGATTGAGATTGTTATTTGTTTGTTTAGTGATATAGGTGAGAAGGTGGTCGCTGATATTGTCAGGGAGTATACCAGTTTTATAAGAGAGGGGATTATTGTTGACCAATATCCAGTCTCGGAAAAGTTTCTGAAAAATGTCATGGAAACTGCCACACGTTATAGAATGAGCTCTTGATTTAGTTGGTAACATTTTATTTTTTGAAGAGTAAGCAAAGCATACGTAGTATAAAGAACTATCTGAACAGTTTTACTTTGGAGACCTTCCAACCTAAAGTACAGTTTTGTACCTACCATAAATGTAGATGTTCGAGGATCCACATTGCTGCAGTCCTAACTATTGGGTAGTCCGCTGTCCAGTCGGCCCGAATACCAAAGTATATGGCTGACGTCGGTCAGGGCGCATTAGACTGACGTCAGTACGTCAGGGTACTAATGCGCATGACCGACGTCATATCCTCAGTCTTTTCTTGCCCCAGATGTCAGAAGACCCTGAAAAGATAAGGCCAAAACCAAAAACTCCCAACATACCTGCACCAAAAATATGTACAATATATACAAAAATACCAGAATATAACCTCACCTACACAACCACCCCTAAACACAGAGGGGAAGGAGGGAGGGTAAATTGGACTGCAGCAATGTGGATCCTCGAACATCTACATTTATGGTAGGTACAAAACTGTACTATGTTCTTCATTCCACATTGCTGCAGTCCTAACTATTGGGTAGAATCCCAAAGCAGAGGTAAGGGAGGCTGGCAAATCATAAGGAAGCAGGAACTGACAACATGCCTTGCAAAATAGCTGTGGCAAAACCAGCTCTAGACTTAGAGTAGAGAGGAAGGTGATAATGCTTAGAGAAAGTATGCACTGAACTCCAAGTAGCTGCCTCCAAAATATCCTTAGTTGCCACCCCTTAGAAATGCTGTTGAAGTGGCAGTAGCCCTAGTGGAATGAGGCCGAATCCCAGCTGGAATCTCCTTGCCATGATGGGAATAACAAAATGCAATGCAAAACCCAATCCACCTAGAAATAGTTTGTTTTGACACAGGTTTGCCCTGAACTCAAAGCAAAAGAAACAAACAACTGCTGAGACTGCCTAAAATCCTTAGTCCTGCTCAAATAATAACGCAATTGCCTGTGTACATCTAAAGTGTGCAAAATCTTTTCCCCTTTATTTTGGGGATCTGCATAAAAAGTAGGCAAATGAATAGTTTGGTTTAAAGCCACACTAGAAACCACCTTAGGCATAAAGGAAGGATTAGTACGTAAAGATACCCTATCCTTATGAAAAATCAAAAAGGCTCTACCGCCATAAGGGCCTGCAACTCAGAAACCCTTCTTGCAGAAGTAATGGCCAACAAAAAGCAGTCTTCCATGACAAGTATTTCAATTCAGCAGTAGCCGCAGGCTCAAAAGGTTGTAGAGTAAGTTTCTCCAACACAAAATTGAGATCCCAAGCAGGAGTAGGAGCTCTACGTGGGGTCTTATATTCTTTGCCCTCTAAGAAATTGCTTGAACAAAGGATGCGAAAACAATGGTGGGTCACAATCATAGTGAGCTGAAATTGCTGCAGCATGAATCTTAATGGAAGAGAAAGACAAACCTTTGTCCAATAACTCAGTAAGATATTGAAGAGCCACACTCAAATTAGGCTCAGAAATCTCCAAATTGTTTGCTGCACTCCAAAATAAAAATCTCTTCCATTTTCCTGCGTACACTTTCCTTGTACTAGGTCTTCTGGCTTCCATAATCACATTTAAAACTTGTTGAGGAAGTTGAGACCTGCTGTCTTTCAAAACAGAATATGCCAGGCTGTTAGATGAAGAGAGTGAAGCTTGACATTGAGCAGGTGACCGTCCCTCTGAGACAACAGGTGTGGAATCAAGGGTAAAGGCCATGGAGGCTTCCTTACCAGACTCCTCAGTAATGGATACCAGTGCTGCCGAGGCCAATCTGGAGCTATTAAAATCATCCTTGGCTTGTCTTGTCTGACCTTTAGAAGCACCTTTGGTAGAAGAGACAGAGGTGGAAAAGCATACACATGAAGATTTTTCCAACTGAAAGAAAGAGCATCCACTTTCCAAGCTGTGTGATGAAACCTCTTTGTGCAAAACTTTGGCAGCTGGTGGTTTAGTGGAGAAGCGAACAGATCTATGTCTGGAGTTCCCCATGACACTGTCAATTTTTGAAATACATGAAGATCCAGTTTCCACTCGTGGGGATCCATGATTTGTCTGCTTAATACATCTGCTAAGGAGTTCTGTGCTCGGCAGAAACCTTGCCTGAAGAGTTAGTTGCAAGCTGAGCGCAGTCTCCCATAAAATCATTGCTTGCCTGCACAATGGGTAAGAATGTGTTCCCCTTGTTTGTTGATGTACCACATGACAGTTGTGTTGTCTGTTAGAATCAACACCTGCCCTGGAAGAAGTAACTCCTTGAAAGCCATTAATGCAAACTGGACTGCTAACATCTCTTTCATGTTGATATGTAGATGCTGTAGTCTGGCAGGCCACTTGTCTTGTATCCACTTTCCATTTAGATGAGCTCCCCAAGCAATGTCTGAGGCATCTGTCGTTAGAATCTGACTCGCCTCTGGCCGGGTCACAGAGAGTCCCTTGTTTAGGTGACATTCCTGAGCCCACCACAAAAATTCCTTTTGAATGCAAGGTATTATTTGAATGACAGTGTCCAAATCCTGGCAGTGCTGTGTCCATACATTTTGAGATACCATTGCAGCTTCCTCATATGCAGTTTGGCATTGGGAAGCACCAGAATACAAGATGCCATGAACCCTAAGGCTTGAAGGACTGTCCTTGCAGTCAGCCCGGACTGAAGAGATAGTTGATGGAAGTAACTGGAAAGATTCTTTTGTTTGTCCGGGGTTAAAAAGGCCATCTGGGCTGCTGTATTCAGTCTCACACCCAGAAAGCACATGTCTTGAGAGGGTACTAGACTGGACTTTATTTCATTCACAGAATACCCTAGGCATCTTAGCACTGCTATGACATATTCCAAATGCTGTAGAAGGTCTTCCTTTTCTTGAGCCAGAATCAGGCAGTCGTCCAAGTAAGGATAGATTTGAATTCCTTTTAGCCTGAAGTAAGCTATCACTGGAGCCAGAACCTTTGTGAATACTCTGGGCAGTAGATAAGCCAAAGGGCAATGCAGAGAACTGATAATGAGAATTTCCAGCTCGAAACGCAGATACTTCCTGCAACTTAGTCTTATAGGCACATGAAGGTAAGCTTCCTTGAGATCTAAAGTTACCATCCAGTGATCTTTGCCCAGCAGAGGTAAAAGCTGTTGTAACGTCAACATTTTGAACTTGGGAATGTCCAGATAAGTGTTGAGGATAGATAAATCCAAAATTGGTCTCCACGTGTTCCCCTTTTCGGTACTAGGAACAGGCGAGAATAAAATCCTAGGCCCCTTTCTGGCACAGGAACTGGCTGAATGGCCCCTATTTGGAGCAACAGAGAAATTTGCTTGTGAGCCTCTGTTCTTTGTAGAGGAGGAATGTCTGGCATGCCTTTGAAAGGAGGCAAGGTATGGAAATAAAACCTGTAACCGTGGTGAATGATATCCAGAACCCATCTGTCTTGGGTAAGTAAATCCCAATTTTCTTTGAAAAGAGACAGCCTTCCTCCCAAAGGTGCTGCCAGGCGAGAATGTACTGGCAGCTGAAAAGGCAGGTCATTGGGTCTGCTTACGAAAGGACTGACCCCTGCCCTCACCAGAAGTCTGAGCAGGGGAACTCCCTGTCCTAGGCCTAAAAGAACCTTGAGCTCTGCCCCTACCACGTCTAGACCTACCCCTAGACTGGGAATCATAAGCAGGATAAGTCCATCCCTTAGAAGGCCAATTTCTACTAAACTTGGAGGCTGCACCTGCAAATACTCCTTAACAGTTTGCATAGACTTAGCCTTGTCCTCCATTTTCTTTAAAACTGCTTCCACAGGCGAACCAAACAACACATCAGACTGTAAAGGAGCATCCAAAATCCTTGTTTTAACATGCTCAGCTAAATTCTGATCTCTCAACCAGGCGTGCCTCGAAGAACAGAACCAGTGGCAGCCACCCTCGAGGAGGCCTGCACAGCATCAAAACCACACTGCAAGGAATGTTTACCCACCTGTTCAGACACATGAACTAAATCCTGCAACTCTTTACACTCAATACCTTCTGCCAGAGCATCCACCTTAGATTTCAATTGTGAAAGGAGATAATTCTGATATTTTAACATGTGAAACTGACAATTCAACGCCCTCATGGCTAAAGTGGAAGAAGTATACACTTTCTTTCCCCATCTATCCAAAGCCCTTGCCTCTTTATCAGGAGGAACAGGATTTTTAACAACAGAGGCCTTCACACCTTTAGGCCCCTGAGAGACAGTTTCTGGGTCTGCCCTAGGACTCTTAAAAAGATACTTATGAGCTTCAGGCACCCTATAGTACCTATCCGGTTTAACTGGGGCAGGAGGCAAAGAATCAGGATTCAGGGAAGCCTCTGCAAAAATATCTTCCACCACATTCAGAACAGGAGGTATAGCTAAAAGCCTATGCTGGGGTAAAAACAAGAATTCCCTAAGCCTCTTCCTGGAATCAGAGAAATCTTGACCTTCCCATTTAAAATGCTCCCTCATGGAATGCAGAGTCTCTGAAAATGAAAAATCCTCAGGAGGAGAAGCTGAAGGAGTAGAATCATCCACATCAGAATCAGAATAAGGAGGATACTCCTGCAAGTCTTCAGCCGAAGACTCAGAAGCCTCCGAACAATGCTCAAAACTCTCAAACTCAGGTTCCACCCTAGGCCTCTTATCAGGAGGGGGCATAGAACCTCTAATCATAGTAATCAAATCCTCTGCCATTTTAAGCATATGTTTCGTAGGCAAAGACCCTGAAGCACTAGGAGAAACCCCCACTGAAGCTAAACTTGGCCTGCCTCTCAAAGAAGCCTTGGAAACAGAAGGGGAGGCTCTAACCACCTTAGGAAGAGAGGGAAGAACAGCCACCTGAGAACCGCCCTCAGCCTGGCCTACTTCCTGAGAGGATACATCCTGTAACAGTAAAGTCTCTCCCTGAGACTCCAAAGAAACTCCTGGCAGAACCTCCGGCTCCACTGGGCCTTCTAAAGAACCGACGTCTGGGACTGTCGGTTCTTCCACTCTAGGCCTTGCTGCTTTGTCCTTGCGCTTTTTGGCGAAGCGGCGCCGGAGCATCCGGCGGCATTTTATAATTACAACGCTTCCCAAAACTAACCTGGCACAGTCTAACCTTCTCTTAATAGTGCGTTTGTTAAATCTAGCACAAGAGCGGCATCCAACAACGTCGTGCTCAGGCCCTAAACAAGGTATACACAAAGTATGGTAATCCCTATGAGGTATCTGTTTCCCACAAGAAATACAGTTATTCACTTTTTCTGACATCCGGTTAAATACTGAGGCAAGAACAAAAAACAAAATATTCCCCAACGGGCTACTTAGCCAACTTTGATTCGGTCTGAAACTCTGACTTCAGAAACTTTCAGAACGCCAACCTGCACTCGCAAAATTGCTTCTGCATCGGACCATGCGGCAAAAAAGACTGAGGATATGACGTCGGTCATGCGCATTAGTACCCTGACGTACTGACGTCAGTCTAATGCGCCCTGACCGACGTCAGCCATATACTTTGGTATTCGGGCCGACTGGACAGCGGACTACCCAATAGTTAGGACTGCAGCAATGTGGAATGAAGAACATCTTGTTAGGAGCAATTGCTATGAACAATTCAAAGTCATTCTTTATTCTTCTGGTTCTGTGAAGGTAAAAGCAGAATTGCCTATACATCCAGACTGTGCAGAAAGTATTCTGGTTGTGATTGGGGAAAAATAGATGAACTGGATTTTATTTCTGGCTTTGTTGCTATCTTCGGAACATAAGAGGAATTTGTTCTAACTAGTTCTTAGTAAGAGACTCTTTTTGTAAAAAATAAAATATGGAGGAGAGCACAAAAGGGGTTGCAGTCCTGAAGTTATCTTGCTTGAAGAGATGGGCTTTGGTGCTGGAAAAAAGAAAACAGATTACAGCAAGGCTGGGACCAGTAACTTATGAGTAGCTGTGCTTCTATGAAACGAGACACCACTTACAAAATGTTATAATGGATCTGCTAAGCATGTCCACTAGACAACTGATCTCCCTGGATGTGCGCTGCGATTAAAAAGTGGTGTGATGCCAATGCCCACTATCATAATCTCATGGTCTCTCAAACACAGAAGTAAGATTTGGTTCCTCCTTGCTTATGTACCATACCACTGACATGTTGTCTGCCAGTATTATCACTCCCAGAAAAAGGAAGTACTAAAATCCCTGCAAAGCTAACAGAACTGCCGTGATCTCCTGGATACAGATGCAAATATTAGTCTCTCCCTCTGTCCATGTACCTTGGGTCATTCTCCCCTTGTAATGTCCTCCCAAACTGAGAGCTGCCTGTGGTAACTGTCATAATAATCAACAGTCTACCCAGGAATACCATTAGACCGGTTGATCACCAGTTCAGGTGTTTGCAAGGCTCAGTTAGGTGCACTGGGGTACTGGGGGGAAATGGAAATATTGAACTCACAACATCTACTGAAGGATTCTAATTAAGTAATGTACATTGGGAGCCATGACAATGGTAGACACCCTCAGACCTAGAACTTCTTAGACCAAGGAGGCTGGAGGACTGTGGTGATCTTAAAGTTGTTGGATTGCCATCCTGAGAGTCTGAATTCTGTCAGAAGAAAGCCTCACGATGGAATTTGTTGTACCCAGATGGCATCCTATGAAAGATTAGCGGTGTAAAATCTTACCATAACAATATATGTCCTTCTCTTCTCTGCTGCAGTATTCTTTACATGAGGGAGTTGCCTGCTGCAATGACCCAACATCAGCCAGTATACAAAAGACTTTTACTACTTACAGGTGCGTGGAACATCTCACGTAGGCTACTGACGGATGTTGGTCATAAAAGTGACATACGCATGCACAATCCTCAGAACTGAGTGCCCCAAGAGGAATGCCAGTCTGAGGAACGTATGTAGGTGAAGTATATCCAAGGAAGAACAAAGTCAGAGGGAGGGATGGAATACTGCAACAGAGAGGAAAAGGACATCTGTCATTATGGTAAGATTTTACACAACTGATCCATGTCCTTCTATTCCTCTGTTGCAGTATTCTTTACATGAGCTGAAGCACTTCTAAGCTGCAGAGAGAGACTGACCTACTGCCTACTGTGATATTGGGAAAAGGTAAGTGTTGATTCTCAATTATCTTCTGCATTTTTGATTTAATATCTCTGTAATCTGTACAACTGTTTTTACTATCCTTTTTGTTGTGTGATAAAGCTGAATATCTGTTACTGTTACCCTCAGTTTGCAGTGAAATCTTTCATCTAGAGGCCTATCTGTTTTCTCTGTGGGAGAGAATGAACAGGACTGGTTTAATCTAGCTAAGGGCATTCCTGCAGAACTGTTATTGTTGATTGGATAGGTTTCTGTTTCTGTATGTTTAATAGCCAGTGTTTTAAATCAGATATACCCGTTTGCTGAAGCTGTTCTAAGCTGAAGAGAGACTGACCTACTGCATACTGTGATATTTGGAAAAGATAAGTGTTTATTCTCAATTATCTTCTGCACCTTAGATTTAATATCTCTGTAATCTGTACAACTGTTTTTACTCTCCTTTTTATTGTGTGATAAAGCTGAACATCTGTAACTGTTACCCTCATAGTTTGCAGTGAAATTTTTCATATAGAGGCCTGTTTTCTCCGTGGGAGAGAATGAACAGGACTGGTTTAATCTAGCTAGGGGCTTTCCTGCAAAACTGTTATTGTTGATTGGATAGGTTTCTGTTTCTCTACGTTTAATAGCCCGTGTTTTAAATCAGATATACCGGTTTGCTAAAGCTGTTCTAATCTGCAGAGAGAGTGACCTTCTGCCTATTGTGATACTGGGAAAACATAAGTGTTTATTCTCAAATATCTTCTGCACTTTCGATTTAATATCTCTGTAATCTGTACAACTGTTCCCCACCTCCCAGTTCTTGTGGTGGTCTTAAGTCTTGGTGGCTTTGAGTTGCCCACGTCTGGTAAAAAGTCGATACTGGACACTCCTCCCCAGTCATATTACATCAACTTATTCTACTGTTTACAGTGAGAACTTAGCAAAGGCCCACCCCTTTAACTTCTGAATACTGAATTATCTCATTATTTTCTGTCTATTTACTTTCTACTTAAAAAACTGTTTCCTGTCTTTCCTGGGACTAGTGTAATCCAGATACAGATTTCCTGTATCCAGGACTGTTTATAAGCTTCTGAGCGGTGCCAAAAAGTCTGCTCTTCAATTTTTCCCTTAGATCTGCTAGTTCTCTCCTCTCCTGCACTTTTACTAGCTTATTAGTCTAGCACTTTACCAAACTTCTTGTAACAAGTATTGTAGCACACAAAAGTGCTACCAGCACTAAACATTCTGCAAGGAAACAGCTCCAGTACTTATTAGTAATACCCACCACTCCAAGCATGTCTAAATGTCCTATTAACCTGGTGAGCCTGGGCATCCTAAGGCAATGTAGCAACTGCCTCATGTACAGTGACGACCCCTTCCTCTTACCTCCCAACACTCAGACTTGCTTGAGATGCACTCATATATACAAATTGGAAGCCACGCACTCTCCAGCCAAGACCGGAACAGCTGGTCAAGAGGCAAAGGTCAACACTTGCACCACACCACATGGAACACATAGCCCTCCAGAACACACACCAACACTGTCTTCTCATAAAAACACAAATCACACACCCACCTTCACAGACACTCTCAATAAATATCTACCCAAACAGCAGAGATCTCCAAGGCAGAAATGCACTCGACCACCACAACACAACACTAATCACGAGACACATAACTCTCCTAAACAATGTGTCACTCAACCAAAGCCCCAAGGCAAAACAGCATGCCCAACACACTACTCATAGAGGACTCGATTGTGAGGCACACTGATGTCCCACTCACTAGGTTGAATAAGGAGAAAGTAACAGTCAGTTGCCTGTCAGGTGCCAGGATCCGCCACAATGCACGTCACTCAGGTCCCTCAACAACAGGTACAAATATGACTCTGACTCTGCCATAGTACATGTTGGTGTGAATGACCTGAGATGTACCTCCCTGGACTACATTTAGAGAGACAAGGACGCGCTCTAGGATTATGCAGCCCAGGCGGGTATGACCCTAGCCCTAAGCAGCCTCCTACCATCACCCAGAATGATACCACAGTAAAAGCAGAAAATGATTGATTTCAACAATTGGCTAAGTTTCTGGTGTCATTCGAAGGGATCCAGTATCTGTCTGCCTGGGATGACATGACTGACGGACCTCAATGCTTTGCCAGAGATTGGCTGCACCTGTCACCCATGGGCTTCCGCATACTGGCCAAGGCTCTTGCTACCCCTATAGTGCCTTTCTTAGGCAGTGTTCCAAAGACTAAATCACCACCATAACAGCTACAAACAAATCATGCTGCTCAAAGCTAGAAGTGTAAATCTCAAAATGCACCCACTCGAAGTACTCCTTAAAATGGAAAACATCAACATTTGCGCTGTACAGAGACCGGGTTCAAAGCAGCAGAAAGCACCCCTGCACTACCAGGCTATAACTCATTCCACACCTTTCTAGCACCAGAACTTGGAAAGAAGCTCCAAAGGTGGTGGTGTTTCCATATTCATAAAGGATGCAGCACACCTCCAAACTGGTATCCCAACATAATGCATCAGAGATGCTTCAGGTGCAGCTAACATTGGGTAAGAAAGCGATTCAGCTCGTAGCCTGCTATAGGTTCCCAACCATGACCCAAGACTCGCACTCCATGTTCCTAAGCTCCAAGGAGAATATTAGGGTCCATCCTAACACTCTCATACTGGGTGACTTCAACTAACCCTCCATTAACTGGGAAAACTACTCGTATACCAATACACTTGCCCAACGTTTCCTGGAATTCATTAATTCCAATGCACTGGACCAGCTCATTCTTACCCCCACTAGACATAGCAACAACCTTGACCTGGTCATTACTAACATGGGCGACCGTTGCTCTATACCAATAGTCATCTCCTCCCTGATTAGATCTGACCACAAACAAATCACCTTGGAAATCCACATCCCTCCCATGCCCTCTGCAAAGGTAACCACCATGAAAAACTTCTCCAAAGCTAACTTTGAGATCCTAAGAAAAAAAGGTGGTTAACTTCAAGGCACCCATGCAATTGCAGAACTGCTGCATGACTGCTGAATAATACACTAATGCCTTATACGAACACGTACACAAATGCATGGATCACGCCATACCCAACAGAACCAAGACTCTCTCCTCCAAAAAAAAGGAAGCCAATCTGGTGGTCCCCTGCCATAAACTCTACAACAGGAGGAGGAAACTGATGCAAAATAAGGTGAAGTCCCAAGACTGGAAAAACTCTCTTATCAGCCTCAACAAAAAGTTGAGGTCCCTCATCAAATCCTCTAAAGCTACCTTTGAAAACAGAATTGCAGCAGACAGTAAAAAGACAACCACAAGGCCTTCTATAGTTATGCAAAGAATCTCCACGGCAATACCCAGATTTGCTTTGAGGTACTGCACAATGGTACCTCTCCTATACTGAGCCAACAGATATTGCCAATATAATGGCCAACAGATTCAGTATCAACTTTACCCACCCTGGACCAATCACAATACCAGTAGATTGCCAAGCACCCAGTATTACTGCTGCACAGGTTAAAATAGCACTGTCCAAGGCCAAGAATACAGTGTCTATGGGACCTGACAATATCCCTGACTGTATTCTACATGAACTACACAGTGAAATGGCACCTCACCTGTGTGCCCTGTTCAATCACAGCCTCACCTCAGGCTTTGTCCCTACTGAATGGCACACTGCTACAGTCATCCCTCTCCACAAAGGAGGAGAGACTACAGACCATGGGAACTATCGCCCCATTAGCCTGACAAGTCTGACATGCAAAGCTATGGAATGCATCATCATGGACCTAATAAACAAGGATACAGGGAATCTCCAAACTTTGGATCCCACACAGTTTGGTTTTGTGAAGGGTGGATCATGCTTGCTCAACCTGGTCAACTTCTCTGAGTCAGTCACCAGAGCTGTGGATGAAGGCAAGGTGGTTCATACAGCCTACCTGGATCTGGCCAAGCCCTTTAATACCATTCCCCACTCAGAAAACATAGAAAAACTCACTAAGCTAAGCATCAACCCCTATATCACTAGGTGGGTTGCAAACTGGCACACAGAACCCAAAGTGTGAAAGTAGCTGACTCCAAGTTGTCTGCTGATCAGTCACGAGTGGAGTCCGACAGGGTTCAGTCCTGAGTCTTCTCCTGTTTGGTATCTACGTCTCTGAAATCCAGGCCAACACGAATGGAGTCTGGCTGACAAAGTTTGCAGATGATTGCAAGTTAGGAGCCATAATTAACTCCCCCCAAGTGATGTTGACATCCTACAGAAAGGCCTCACTGAGACCAACGACTGGTGTCAGAACCATGGCCTTAAGCTAAATGCCAAAAAATGTGTCGTCATCCCCATTGGGAAAAACCCGGTTCCTATGAATTACCATATCAATGGTAGTCCACTCAACACAAAAGGCATCATAAGAGACATGGGAACACAGGTTAACAGCAATCTCTCTCTTTTGACCACGACACTGCCACTGTGGTTAGAAAGTCCTATCTGGCACACCTCATTACTAAGGGTTTTGCATCCAGGAAGAAAGTCATTGTCTCCCTCTACTCTTCCCTCATTAGGCCAATCATAGAGCACAATGCCCCATTTAGCATGTACCTCACTAGACACCTGCAATACCTGGAGAGGCCGCAAAAGTACCTCACAAAGAGGATCCTAGGCCTTAAACACTTGTCCTATATGGACAGACTCAAAAAAACTGCAACTATGCTCTGTCTCATACCGCCTACTTAGAGGTGATCTCTGCTCGACTAACAAAGCAATGGCTGACCCAGCTCTGTGAGAAATGCTACATCTAAAGAAATCCCAATCCCACCACACAACATGCTCCAGAGACCTCAACTTCATTACCATAATCAACAGAACAAGCTGGAGGGACAGGTCCATAACCCAGAGACTTCCCATGCTATGGAATATACTTCCCATACATGTCAAACGAAGCGCCTCAATGGCCCTCTTCAAGAGAAATCTTGATGAGTGGATGTGAAATAGAAAATTCACCCTGGGGATCTCTCCAGTGGCTCAACTCAACAGAGGCACTGTGGGGATCTCTCCAGTGGCTCAACTCAACAGAGGCACTGGGAACTAAGATCAGGTGGCACGATGCCAGGGTAATCCTATGAGCTAGGCGTGTAAAGGTTCCAGGGCCATTAGCCTAGTACACAGCTATGAACCTAATACCAAAGCTCATGAACAAAGGGAGGAGGGTAGGGGCAGTGGAGCTCTCCATGAAGCCATGGAGAATAGCCCTGGAAAACCCAGCCCTAGATTTCAAAATGTCCAGTTTGTAATGTTTGATGAAGGTATGGACTGAAGACCAGATATGTGCTTCCAGAATGCAGCTAGTGTCCAGTGTTTTGAAGAAAGTGCCAGAGGAAGCAACAGCCCTGGTAGTGTGTACCTTAAAAGGAGAATGGAGGCTCTTTCTATGGTGCTCATTTCCGAAGGAAATGGCCTTACAGATCCAGCAGGAAATAGTGTGTTTAGAGACAGGAAGTCCTAAAGGTCCAGGGTGAAATGAGACAAACAACTGGTCATATTTCCTGACACTCTGTTTTGTTAAGACAGAACCTAAGATGTCTGTGTACATCCAAAGTGCGCAGAATCCTCTCTGCAGAATTTTGTGGCGTGGGGAAAAAGGTAGATAAATGATAAACTGGTTGAGGACTAACTCATTTACCACTTTAGGTATAAAAGGTGGGGTTGGTGTGGAAAGACACCATCTCTGTAGAACAATAAGAAAGTAAGAAAAGCCAGTAGAGCCTGCAGTTCAGAAACCCTTCAGGCTGAGGTTAGTGCAGGCAGCAAATCAGTTTTACAGCAGAAGTACTTCAAGAAAGCAGAAGCTGCTGGCTCAAAAGGAGCTTGGGTCATTTTCTCCAATACAAAATTAAGATCCCAGGGGGGTGGAACAGGTTTCCTGAGGGTCTCATGTGAAGGACACCTTTTAAGATCCGTTTACCCTAAAATCTAGAAGCTAAAGGTGGAGAAAGAGGCAGACAAAAGTACAGTTGTGTACACTTACCATAAATGTAGATGTTCAAGTGTATTCACTGTTGCAGTCATTACATTTGTGTAATCTGCTTGCAGGTTGCCCTTAGTCGGCCTGATTAACAAAGTCTTGGGTCCTGCGTCAGTTGTTGTCCCTTCTTCCATGACGTCAGGTCGTCAGGGGTATAAAACATCGAGACGACGCCATTACATCAGGTTTTCTTGCCCCAGATGTCAGGTTCCCCCCTAATGGGGAGCAATTAAACATAAAAACACAAAGGTATACCGCCAACAAAAAAGCAAATACACCAAAAAGGCTTTTAAGCATAGTAAAGGAAAGTAGAGGTACAGCCAAAAGAAGTTAGGGGGCAGGAGGGAGGGTAACCAGGACTGCAACAGTGAATACACTCGAACATCTACATTTATGGTAAGTGTACACAACTGTACTATGTTCTTCGTGTTTCACTGTTGCAGTCATTACATTTGTGTAGATTCCCAAAGCTATGGTTGGGAGGAGGAATTTAGATAGCATTAGGGCCCGCTACAAGGCCCTGCAATACTGCAGTGGCAAAGCCAGCTCTGGATTTAGAGAAAATGGGCAAATGATAATGCTTGGTGAAAGTACGTACAGAACTCCAGGTAGCAGCTTCTAGGATGTCCCTGGTAGGGATGCCTCTGAGAAAGGCTGTAGAGGTAGATGCAGCCCTGGTGGAGTGAGGTCTGATCCCCTGGGGGATAGGTTTTCCGTGGTGCTTATAGTAGAAATGAATGCAATGGCTTATCCATTTAGAAATGGTTTGCTTTAAAATAGCCTTCCCCTCTACCCCCGCAGCAAATGCCACCAGCAGTTGTTCAGATTTCCTTTGAGGTTTAGTCCTGTCCAATTAGTATCTCAGTTGTCTGAGCACATCTAAGGAATGCAGTATCCGTTCCCCTTTATTCTGTGGATTGGGAAAGAAGGTTGGCAAATGAATGGACTGATTAACAGCCACACTGGATACCACCTTGGGCATGAAGGATGGATTGGTTCTGATGGACACCCTGTCCGCATGAAAGATGATGTAAGGCTCCACTGCCATAAGGGTCTGTAATTCAGATACCCTTCTAGCTGAAGTGATTGCTAAAAGGAAAGCTGTTCTCTGCAGTAGCAGCTGGCTAGAAAGGAGGTAGAGTGAGTTTCTCCAAGACAAAGTTAAGGTCCCAGACTGGGGATGGAGCTCTCCTGGGTGGTCTCAAATTTTTGACCCCTCTGAGGAACTGCTTCAGCAGTGGATGAGAGAAGAGGGGAGGTTCTATGTTATAATGAGCTGAAATGGCTGAGGCATGGATTTTAATGGAGGAAAAAGACAGGCCCTTGTGAAGCATCTCAGTTACGTATTGTAAAATCCGAGTTAAATTGGGTGCTGCTGTGCTCATGCCTTGAGATTGGTTCCAGGCACAGAATGTTTTCCATTTTTCAGCATAAGATTTTCTAGTACTAGGCCTCCTTGCCTCTAAAATGATATCCATCACAGGTTTGCTGAGGGATGGCAACGGAAAGATTAATTAGCCAGGCTTCAAGATTCAGTGTTGGAAGCTGAGGGTGCAGAATCTGGTTCTCCTGCTGAGACAGCAGGGAAGGAGTCTGAGGCAGGTGCCATGGGGATAATCGTGACACTGTGCAGGAGGGGGTATCAGTGTTGGCGCGGCCAGTCTGGAGCAATCAAAATCATCCTTGGTTTGTCCTGTTTGATTTTTAGTAGTACTTTGGGAGAGCAGAGGCAGAGGGGGGAAGGCACAGACTGATAGGTTTTTCCAGCTGAAGGACAGAGTATCCACTTTCCAAGCTTGTTTGTGGGGAGTCCTTGTGCAAAATCTGTCCAATTGGTAGTTCTGGGGAGAGGCAAACAGGTCTATATCTGGGCTCCCCCGTTTACTTGTCAACATTTTGAAAATCCTTGGTTCCAGTTTTCACTCGTGTGGGTCCATGAGGTTTCTGCTTAGTCCATCTGCCAGTGTATTTAATTTTCCTGGCAGGAATTGAGCTTGTAGGTGCACTTGATAGCTCAAGGCTGTGTTCCACAATGCCATGGCTAGTCTGCAGAGGGGGTAAGAATGTGTACCCCCCTGTTTAAGTACCACATAACTGTGGTGTTGTCCATCTTTACCATTAGTTTTCCTGGAAGAATGTAGTCCTTGAAGGCTGTCAGAGCATTCTGTACAGCTAACATTTCTTTTTGAATGATATGCAGGTGCATTTGACTTGGGTTCCATTTGCCCTGAATGCACTTCCCTGCCAGGTGACCCCCCCCCCCCATGTATAGTCTGATGCATCTGTTAGGGTTTGGGCGGCAGGGGGTGGTGTGAAAGGTAGTCCCTTGTTTTGGTGGCAGGCCTCTGCCTACTAAAGGAACTCTAAGCATAGGTAAGGTATGATAGGAATCATTGTTTCTAGGCTGTGAGAATGTTGACTCCACAGGCTTTTTAGATACCACTGTAGTTTCCTCATATGCAGTCTTGCATATGGAATTAGAAGAATGCAGGAGGCTATGAACCCCAAGGCTTGCAGTATTTGTCTTGCAGACAGCAGGGTCTTTGTGGCCACTTGTTTGAAGTAGGTTGTCAAATGAATTTGCTTTTCTGGCGTGAGGTAAGCCATCTGGGAAGTTGTATTCAAGCTTGCTCCCAGGAATGTAATTTGTTGAGAGGGTACCAGTTGTGATTTCTTTTCGTTTATGGTGTATCCCAGACAAGTTAGAACCCTTTTTACAAACGCCAGATGATTCAAAAGTATGTCCTGGCTTTCTGCCTGAATTAGACAATCGTCCAGGTATGGGCAATATTTGAATACTTCTTTGCCTGCAAAATGCAATAACTGGAGCTAGGCACTTTGTGAATACCCTGGGCACAGTAGATAAGCCAAAGGGCAGTGCAGAGAACTGATAGTGCATGTAGCCTGCTTTGAAGCATAGATACCTTCTGCAAGATTCCCTGATTGGGATGTGCAGGTATGCTTCTTTTAAATCTAGTGTTGCCAACCAGGCGGTGTTGCCTGGCACAGGAAGTAATTGGTGAAGAATCAGCATCTTAAATTTTGGAATCTCCAGAAAGGTGTTTAGAGTAGACAGGTCCAGGATTGGACGCCATGATTTGTCTTTCCTGGGTACCAGGAAAAGTCTGGAGTAGAAACCTTGTCCCTTTTCCTCTTTTGTCTTTTGGTACCAGCTGAATAGCCCCCATGCTTAAGAGAGAAAGTACTTGTTTTTGAGCCTCTGCCCACTGATTTGGGGGTAGGTCCGGCCACCCTCTTGGCATTGGCAATGTGTGGAAGTGAAATCTGTATTCCTGGTACACTATATTTAAAACCCATTTGTCCTGGGAAATGAGTTCCCAATTCTTTGCATGAAGAGCAATCTTTCCCCACAAAGGGGCAGTCAGAAGATAAGTGCTTGGAAATTTTAAAAGGAAGTCATTGAGACAGTTTACCATGGGGGGGTGTCTTGTTATTCCCAGACTTGGAAGTGGAGACCCCCCACTGCTTAGTTCTGCGAGTCCCCTGGGACTGAAACCTGGGGTTTTTGCTGTAGCTGGGTTTGGCTTGAGAAGACCTGGAAGGGGCTGGAAAGGGCCAATTCTTAGAAGGCCAGTGCCTACTAAATCTAGGAGGCTGAACTTGTAAAAAATATTTAACAGTTTGCATAGATTTAGCTTTATCTTCCATCTTTTTAAGAACTTCTTTAGCCTTGTTGCCAAACAGGCGGTCCTGATTTAAAGGAGCATCCAACAATTTAGCTTTAACATGATCAGGCAAAGACTGCTCCTTAAGCCAAGCATGCCTTCTAATCACAGACCCAGTAACAGCAGCCCTGCAAGAGGCCTCTAAAGAATCAAAACCACATTGCAAAGTATGTTTTCCAACTTGTTCAGCGGAATGCATTAAATTCTGTAAATCTTTATTTTCCACACAGTCAGGAATCAACATCATTTTCTGTTTAAGCAGTCCAATAAATTGTTGCTGATATTTTAACATATGAAATTGTCAGTTTAAAGCTCTAACTGCCAAGATTGGTGAAGTATAAACCTTTTTACCCTATCTATCCAGCGCCCTTTAGTCTCTATCAGAAGGGGTAGGATTTTTAGCAGTAGAAGCCTGACTGCCCTTGGGCCCCTGTGAAATAGTCTCTGGATCTGCAATATGATTTTTGAAAAGGAACTTGTGGGATTCAGGGGAACCTGTAGTATCTGTCAGGTTTACTGGGAGCAGGAGGCAGGGAATCAGGGGACAAACTGGATTCCGAGAAAGCATCATCAACAATGTCTAGTACAGGAGGAATAGCCAAAGGCCTATGCTGAGGTAGGAGAAGGAAATCCCTAAGCCTCTTTTTTGAATCAGAAAATTCCTGGCTTTCCCAGTGAAAATGCTCCCTTAGAGTATGTAAGGTTTCCCCAAAAGAAATATCCTGAGGAGGGGAAACAGAGGGAATACAGTCCTCTGCATCAGAATCCTCGTAAGTCAGTAAGGACAAATCCAGGTCATCAGAAGAGTCAGGAAAAAACAGAATCCTGATCAGAAGATTCATAATCAAGCTCAGCCCTAGGCCTCTTGGGGGGGGGGGGGGATTAGAGTTATTAGATCTTCAGCCATTTTTATCATTTGTTTTTTAGGCATACAGGCCTGAGCATGTGGCCTGGGCGTCGGTTTTTTTAGACATGGATCGATATTTAGGCCTTAGTAATGAAGGAGGCGTTGATTTAATATACAAGTCCGTAGGCCTGAATACACCCTCAGAAGCCGGTGCCTGCACAGCGGCTCCGGACTCATCTAAGGTAGAGACATTTGCGGGTTCCATAGTTGAAGTATCTGGCGGTATACCGGACTCTGAATGGGTCTCAGAGGCCTGCAAATCAGAAGTAGCAGGTATCAGGGGCTGAGAAAGCACCTCACTAAGTACCGGCGAACTGGCAACTGGCTTAGAAGAAGCGTCGTCGGCAGTTTTGGACCTCAGTGGCCTGTCTTTGTCTTTGCATTTTTTCAGAATCCTGGTAGTCGGATGTCTACCTGACAACATTTCTGGAAAATTAAACCGAGAACCGAAATATTTAGAGGCAAAAATATACCGACGACAGATAGTGCGCTGATTAAATAAAGCACAAAACCGACAGCAAGATACGTCATGGTCAGGGCCTAGGCAAGGCATATAGTATGAATGAAAATCTTTGAGGTATTTGTTTTCCACAAGTAATGCAATTATTAACTTTTACTGACATTGGAAAGGAGCAAGAAAAAGTTTCCCCAACGGGATACTTCGCATTTAGTTAAAGACTTCAGTTCTGAAACTCGAAAACGAAAATTTCAGGAGTCGGCCGACCAGCACTTGCGAACTGCTTCTGCTTTAAGCACCGCACGGCAAGAAAGACTGATGTAATGGTGTCGGCTGCATGTTTTATACCCCTGACGACCTGATGTCATGGAAGAAGGGACAGCAACCAATGCAGGACCCAAGACTTTGTTAATCAGGCTGACTGAGGGCAACCTGCAAGCAGATTACCGAAATGTAATGACTAACAGTGAAACACGAAGAACATCAGAAATAGCTGACAAGTGCACTTTTACTGAAGAGTAAGCCAGCGTGCAATAATTCACACAGGTATGGCAGAACCAGTGGGACTACCACTGTAAGTGGGTCCTGGGTACAGGAAAGACACCAGATTGTAAAAATCTATCAATTGGATAAGTGAGATTTTCTAGTGTTAGGTTTCCTGGCCTCCTGCAGACCCTCTGAAAAAAAGGTGTCTGAAAGGAATTAAGACCATATCACCCACAATCTCAGCTGAAGAGTAGACAAGTGGGGATGGATTAGAGTTCCTTTGTGTTATGTGAAGGTTCACTTTGTGGGGTAACTTGTGGTGACTGCCTTTGGCTAAATGCAAGAGCACAGGAAACTAATGCTGTCTTGGCCAAAAGGGGGTCACCATCAAGACTTTTGGTTTCTCCTGCTGAATCTTTAGCAGGACTTTTGTAATGAAAGGAAGGGGAGGAAAATGTATACAAAAACATCCCTTTCCACGAGAAGCTGAGTGCTTCCACCTCCCAGACCATAGGATGTGGATCACTGGCACAAAATCGAGGAAGCTGTATGTTCATGGGGGAGGCAAAAAGGTCTGTTTGTGGAGTACCCCTTCTGGGGACAATGTCCAGGAAAACTTCCCTGTGACGCATCCATTCTTGGGATTGCGCTCTGGATCTGGTCAATGTGTCTGCCATTATGGTCTGGCTGGATGGGATATGCACAGCCTGGAGCAGAGTCTGGAGTTTGACAGCCAATTCCCAAACATGAAGAGCTAGTCTGCAAAGGAGATAAGACTTTGTCCATCCTACTTTGTTCACATACCAGAGAGCAGTCATGTTGTCTGTGAAATTTTTTAGAGGGACTGAAAGGTCTGAAGAGCCAGCAGTAGTGTCCTAATTTCTTTTATACTGATGTGTTCCTTTCTTTGAGAGGGGGACCAACCTTGAATGGATTCCTGACCCACTTAGCTCTAGATGGACTTCCTGGATGGTTCTCTCTCTCTTTTTGCCCCTATGAGGTGGTGGGACAAAACACCTGGAAATGGCAGTGTTTTACAGGAAGGAGTGTGGAAAAAGGGTACTAAACAGTCTCTGGATATGATCTCTGTCACCCATTTATCTTGAGTGATGGCCATTCACTCAGTAGAGTCGTGAGGCAAGTGGTCCCCGAATGTCTCCAGAAGGGAGCAGATGAGCAAACCTTAAGGAATGTTGGGATCGTTTGCTTGCAAAGGAACCCCAAAGTACCTGGTTTTGCTGACCTCCTCTGCATCTTGGTCAGCATCTGTTGAAGGGACCACCATTGCTGTGGCAGCCCCTGTTAGAGGGGAGTCAAACAGTTGTCATTAGGATTTTTGAAACTATGGGAACTTGGATCCCTTATGATTCCTGTTGAAGGACATCTGAAGAGTCTCAAATCAAACCCCTGTGGCAAACGATGTTTTCCCTTCTTGCTCGTACCTCTGCAGTTTGTATTTCACAGCAAAACCAAATAGGATGTGTCAAAAGAGACATTGGAAAATGACACCTTAAGGTCACTGCAAAACCATAAAAGCAGTTCCAGATATGACAACTCAAAGTAATGCCAATCCTCGCTGTTCTAGCTGCCCTATTAGCTGCATAATTTAAAAGCCCTATGAACAGACTGGACATATCCAGCATTCTTGTCACATAAGTCTCTGACTGTTTTCAAAAGCACCAAAAAACAATCTAAAGCTTGTTCCCCTAAAGCTCTTTGGAAGCGAGTCATACGTGTAGCATAGCTCAATGCCTTTAGGGCAAAGTTGCCAAAGCTTACTCATCCTGTACAATCCTTTTCTTTTTGGATTTCTTCTCTTTTTTATTATTCTTTTTGCTGTCCCTCCTCTTTCTTTTACCTGGTTTTCCCATTACCAGATTGAGATTCTTGGGGGGGGGGGGGGTGGGATCACTCAAAATTAATTTATTTTTGCTTTCTACAAGGGAGCAAGGCTCAAATACCTGGCATATGGAGCAGTTGGTGGGATTTTGTGGCCACTGGGGTCCCACTTTTTGAAAGTAAAGGGCAAGGAGATTCCACACAGCTGATCACAGCAAAATCTATGCACACAAAACTTAGACACTACTGAGTGGCAATAATCTCTTAAGAGTTAAACTATTTCAGACAGGTATAAAAGGAGCACGTACAGTACAGTTGTGTACACTTACCATAAATGTAGATGTTCGAGTGTATTCGCTGTTGCAGTCATTACATTTGAGTTACCTGCTTGCAGGTACTTGGCCTGATTATCAAAGTCTTGGGTCCTGCGTTGGTTGGTGTCTCATCTTCTATGACGTCAGGTAGTCAGGGGTATAAAGCATGCAGCCGACACCATTACATCAGTTTTTCTTGCCCAAGATGTCAGGTGACCCCATAATAGGAAGCAATTAAATATAAGGTTACACCTCCAACAAAAAGGAAATACACCAGAAAGCTTAAGTATAGTAAACAAAAAGAGAGTTATAGCCAATAGAAGTCAGGGGGCTGGAGGAAGGGTAACCAGTACTGCAACAGTGAATACACTCGAACATCTACATTTATGGTAAGTGTACACAACTGTACTATGTTCTTCGTGTTTCACTGTTGCAGTCATTACATTTGGGTGGATTCCCAAAGCTAAGGAAGGGAGGAGGCAGTTATTGAGCATTAGGACTACCTATTAGGCCCTGCAAGACTGCAGTGGCAAAACCAGCTCTGGATTTAGAAAAAATTGGCAAGTGGTAATGCTTGGTGAAAGTATGTACAGAACTCCAGGTAACAGCTTCTAGGATGTCCCTGGTAAGAACATCTCTGAGAAAGGCTGTAGAAGTAGATGCAGCCCTGGTAGAATGGGGTCTTATCCCCTGAGGGTAAGTTTTCCATAGTACTTATAGCAGAAAATAATGCAATGACCTATCCACTTAGAAATAGTTTGCTTTGAAATGGCCTTCCCCTCTGCCCATGCAGGAAACGCAACTAGCAGCTGTTCAGATTTCCTGAGAGTCTTGGTCCTGTCCAAGTAAAATGTAAGTTGTATGTGCACGTAACAAGGAGTGCAGTATTCGTTCCCCTTTGTTCTGTGGATTAGAAAAGAAGGTTGGCAAATGAATGGACTGATTAAGGGCTACACTGGATACCACCTTGGGCATAAAGGAAGGATTGGTCCTGAGGGACACCCTGTCCGCATGAAAGATGATGAAAGGCACCACTGCCATGAGGGCCTGTAATTCAGACACCCTTCTTGCTGAAGTGATGGCTAGAAGGAAGGCTGTTTTCCAAGAAAGAAATTTCAACTCCGCAGTTGCAGCTGGCTCAAAAGGAGGTAGAGTGAGATTTTCCAATACAAACTTAAGGTCCCAGGCAGGAGTAGGAGCTCTCCTGAGTGGTCTTAAATGTTTGGCCTCTCTGAGGAATTGTTTCAATAGTGGGTGAGAGAAGAGGGGTGGCTCAGTATTATAATGTGCTGAAATGGCTGAAACATGAATTTTAATGGAAGAGAAGGAAAGGCCCTTGTGAAGCATCTCTGTCAAGTATTGAAGAATATGCGGTAAACTGGGTACTGTTGTGCCCATCCCCTGAGCCTGGTTCCAAGAACAGAATCTTTTCCACTTTTCAGCATAGGACTTTCTAGTACTAGGCCTCCTTGCCTCCAGGATGACATCCAGCACTTGTTTACTGAGGGATGGTATAGGAGAACTCGGGTAATTAGCCAGGCTGCCAAGTTCAGGGTTTGAAGCTGGGGGTACAGGATCTGGCCCTCCTGCTGGGTCAGTATGGAAGGAGTCTGAGGCAGGTGCCATGGTTCCAGTAGTGACATACGGTGCAAGTGGGGGTACCAGTGTTAGCGTGGCCAGTCTGGTGCAATGAGTACTGTCCTTGGTTTGTCCTGTTTGATCTTTAGTAAAACTTTTGAGAGGCAAGGCAGAGGGGGAAAGGCATAAACTGAGAGGCTTTTCCAGATAAAAGACAGGGCATCCACTTTCCAAACTTGGCTGTGGGGAGTCCTTGTGCAGAATTTGTCCAATTGGTAGTTCTGAGGGGAAGCAAACAGGTCTATCGCTGGGCTCCCTCATTTGTTTCTCAGAATATTGAATATCTTTGGCTCCAGTTTCCATTCGTGTGGGTCCATGAGATTTCTGCTTATGTCGTCTGCCAGTGTATTTAGCTTGCCTGGCAGGAAATGAGCTTGTAGGTGCACTTGGTAACTCAAGGCTGTGCTGCATAGAGCCATGGCTACTCTGCAGAGGGGGTATGAGTGGGTTCCCCCCTGCTTGTTTATGTACCACATAACAGTGGTGTTGTCCGTCTTTACCAATTTTTACCAATAATTGTCCTGGAAGAATGTGGTCCTTGAAGGCTGTCAGAGAATTCTGTACAGCTAACAT
This sequence comes from Protopterus annectens, assembly GCF_019279795.1. Taxonomy (NCBI): domain Eukaryota; kingdom Metazoa; phylum Chordata; order Ceratodontiformes; family Protopteridae; genus Protopterus; species Protopterus annectens. The sequence continues at coordinate 47,385,778 of NC_056729.1, forward strand.
TTCTTTTTGATTGATATGCAGGTGCATTTGACTCAGATTCCATTTGCCCTGAATGCACTGACCTGCCAAGTGAACCCCCCATGCATAGTCTGATGCATCTGTTGTTAGGGTTAGGGCGGCAGGGGGTAGAGTGAATGGCAGTCCCTTGATTTGGTGGCAGACCTCTGCCCACCAAAGGAACTCTGTCTTTATACAAGGAAAGATGGGAATCATTGATTCCAGGTCCTGAGAATGTTGACACCATAGGCTTTTTAGATACCACTGTAGTTTCCTCATATGCAGTCTTGCATATGGAATTAGTAGAATGCAAGAGGCCATGAACCCTACAGCTTGCAGTATTTTCCTTGCAGATAGCTGGGTCTTTGTGGCCAGCAGTTTGAAGTAGGCTGTCAAACTTGTTTCTCTGGCATGAGGTAGGACGTCTGGGAAGTTGTATTCAAGCTTGCTCCTAGGAATACAATTTGTTGGCAGGGTACTATGTGAGATTTATTTTTGTTTATGGTGTACCTCAGTGAGTTTAGCAGTTTCTTTACAAATGCCAGATGATTTAATAGTATGTCCTGGCTTTCTGCCTGAATTAGACAATCGTCCAGGTATAGGTATATCTGAATATTTCTTTACCTGCAGAATGCAATGACTGGAGCTAGGCACTTTGTGAATACCCTGGGCACAGTAGATAACCAAAAGGCAGTGCAGTGAACTGATAGTGCATGTAGCCTGCTCTGAAGCGTAGGTATTTTCTGCAAGATTCTCTTATTGGGATATGCAGGTAAGCTTCCTTTAAATCCAATGTTGCCAACCAGGCATTTTTGCCTAGCAGGGGAAGCAGCTGATGAAGAGTTAGTATTTTGAATTTTGGGATTACCAAAAAGGTGTTTAGGATAGACAAGTCCAGGATAGGATACCAGGTATTGTCTTTTCTGGGTACTAGAAAAAGTCTTGAGTAAAAACATTGTCCCCAATCCTCTTTTGGGACAGGCTGAATAGCCCTGATACTTAGAAGATTAAGAACCTTCTGTTGAGCCTCTGCCCACTGATTTGGGGGTAGGTCTGGCCAACCGTTTGGCGTTGGTAAGGAGTGGAAATGGAATCTGTATCCTTGGGAAACTATATTTAGATCCCATTTGTCTTGGGTAATGAGTTCCCAGTTTTTTGCATGAAGGGCGATCTTTCCCCCTAAAGGAACAGTCAGTTGAGCAGGGCTTGGAAGGTTTAAGGTTAAGTCATTGTGACAGTTTACTATAGGGGGGTGTCTTACCACTTCCAGCTTTGGAAGAGGGAGCCCCCCACTGCTTAGGCCTGTGAGTACCTTGCGACTGAAGCCTGGGTGGTCTGCTGGTCCTGGGTTTGGACTGAGAAGGCCTGGAAGAGACAGGAAAGAAAGTACAGTTTTGTACCTACCACAAATGTAGATGTTCGAAGATCCACATTGCTGCAGTCCTTACATATGGGGGTAGTCCGCTGTCCTCGGTCGGCCCGAATACCAAAGTATTAGGCTGACGTCGGTCAAGGCGCTTAAAACTGACATCAGGACGTCAGGGTACAAAAGCGCATGACCAACGTCATTTCCTCAGTCTTTTCTTGCCCCAGATGTCAGAAGGCCCTAACAAGAAAGGCCAAAGCCAAAAACCAGCAAAACCTAAACAACCACCCATGCACTAACCATATTTACACTATGTACAACACAAACCACACCACCACCTTCAACAACAGAGGGGAAGGCGGGAGGGTAAATTGGACTGCAGCAATGTGGATCTTCGAACATCTACATTTATGGTAGGTACAAAACTGTACTATGTTCTTCATCTCACATTGCTGCAGTCCTTACATATGGGTAGAATCCCAAAGCAGAGGTAAGGGAGGATGGCAAAACTATAAGGAATTAGGAGCTGCCAACATGCCTTGCAAAATTGCAGTTGCAAATCCAGCCCTAGATTTAGAGTAAAGTGGAAGGTGGTAATGCTTAGAGAAAGTATGCACTGAACTCCAAGTAGCTGCTTCCAAAATATCTTTAGTAGCCACCCCTTAAAAGGCTGTAGAAGTGGCAGTAGCCCTAGTGGAATGAGGCCTAATCCCAGCTGGAATCTCCTTACCATGATGGGAATAACAGAAGGCAATACAAAACCCAATCCACTTAGAAATAGTTTGTTTTGACACAGGTTTGCCCTGAGAACCCAAAGCAAAAGAAACAAACAACTGCTGAGACTGCCTGAACCCTTTAGTTCTGTTCAAATAATATCGCAACTGTCTGTGTATATCCAAAGTGTGCAAAATCCTTTCCCTTTATTTTGGGGTTTGCATAAAAAGTAGGCAAATGAATAGTTTGGTTTAAAGCCACACTAGAAACCACTTTAGGCATAAAAGAAGGGTTAGTGCAAAGACACCCTGTCCTTGTGGAAAATTAAGAAAGGCTCAACTGCCATAAGGGCCTGTAATTCAGAAACCCTTCTCGCAGAGGTAATGGCCAACAAAAAAGCAGTCTTCCAAGATAAATATTTCAACTCTGCCGATGCTGCAGGCTCAAAAGGTTGTAGAGTGAGTTTCTCCAACACAAAATTGAGATCCCAAGCAGGAGTAGGAGCTCTACGTGGGGTCTTATATTTTTGCCCCTCTAAGGAACTGCTTAAACAAAGGCTGAGAAAATAATGGTGGGTCACAGTCATAGTGAGCAGAAATTGCTGCAGCATGAACCTTTATAGAGGAGAAGGACAAACCCTTGTCCAATAACTCAGTAAGGTATTGAAGCAACACTTAAATTAGGTTTGGAAACATCAAAATCCTTTGCAGTACTCCAAAATAAAAATCTCCTCCATTTATCTGCGTAAACTTTCCTTGTACTAGGCCTTCTGGCCTCCAAAATAACATTCAAAACTTGTTGTGGAAGCTGAGACCCTCCAGGGTTTAAAACAGAATATGCCAGGCTGTCAGATGTAGAGAATGAAGTTTGACATTGAGTAAATGACTGTTCTCCTGAGACAGCAGGTGAGGAATCGAAGGCAAAAGGCCATGGAGGCTCCTGTACCAGACTTCTCAGTAATGGGTACCAGTGCTGTCGAGGCCAATCTGGAGCTATTAAAATCATGTTTGGCTTGTCCTGTCTGACCTTCAGCATTACCTTTGGGAGGAGAGGCAGAGGTGGAAAGGCATACACGTGAAGATTGATCCAATTGAATGAGAGAGCATCCACTTTCCAAGCCGAGGGATGAAACCTTTTTGTGCAAAACTTTGGCAGCTGGTAATTCAGTGGAGAAGCGAACAGATCTAGGTCTGGAGTTCCCCATAACACTGTCAATCTCTGAAATACATGAGGATCCAATTTCCACTCGTGGGGATCCATAATTTGTCTGCTCAACACATCTGCTAAGGAGTTCTGTGCTCCTGGCAGAAACCTTGCCTGAAGATTTAGCTGTAAACTGAGAGCAGTCTCCCACAAAATCATTGCTTGTCTGCATAGAGGATAAGAATGCGTTCCCCCTTGCTTGTTGATGTACCACATGACAGTTGTGTTGTCTGTTTGAATCAACACCTGCCCTGGAAGAAGTAAATCCTTGAAAGCTATCAATGCAAATTGGACTGCTAACATCTCCTTCAAGTTGATATGTAGATGTTGAAGTCTGGCAGGCCACGTGTCTTGTATCCATTTTCCATTTAGATGAGCTCCCCAAGCTTTGTCTGAGGCATCTGTCGTTAAAATCTGACTCGCCTCTGGCCGGGTCACAGAGAGTCCCTTGTTTAGGTGACATTCCTGAGCCCACCACAAAAATTCCTTTTGAATGCAAGGTATTATTTGAATGACAGTGTCCAAATCTTGGCAGTGCTGTGTCCATACATTCTTGAGATACCATTGTAGCTTCCTCATATGCAGTTTGGCATTGGGAAGTACCAGAATACAAGATGCCATGAACCCCAAGGCTTGAAGGACTGTCCTTGCAGTCAGCCTGGACTGATGAGACAACTGATGGAAGTAAAGAGAAAGATTCTTTTGTTTGTCCGGGGTCAAAAGGCCATCTGGGATGCTGTATTCAGTCTCACACCCAGAAAGCACATGTCCTGAGAGGGTACTAGACTGGACTTTATTTCGTTCACAGAATACCCCAGGCATCTTAACACTGCCATCACATACTGTAAATGATGAAGAAGTTCGTCCTTTCCTTGGGCCAGTATCAGGCAATCGTCCAAATAAGGATAAATCTGTATTCCTCTTAGCCTGAAAAAGCTACCACTGGAGCCAGAACCTTCATGAACACTCTGGGCAGTAGATAAGCCAAAGGGCAATGCAGAGAACTGATAATGTGAAGTCCCAGCCCGAAAACGCAGATACTTCCTGCAACTGGGCCTGATAGGAACATGAAGGTAAGCCTCCTTGAGATCCAGGGTCACCATCCAGTGATCTTTGCCCAGCAGAGGTAAAAGCTGTTGTAACGTTAACATTTTGAACTTGGGAATGTCCAGATATGTGTTGAGGATGGATAAATCCAAAATTGGTCTCCACGTGTTTCCTTTCTTTGGTACTAGAAACAGGCGAGAATAAAATCCTAGGCCCACTTCTGGCAGAGGAACCGGTTGTATGGCCCCTATTTGAAGTAGTAGAGAAATTTGTTTGAGCCTCTAGTCTTTGCTGAGGAGGAACGTCCGGCATGCCTTTGAAAGGAGGCAAGGTATGGAAATAAAACTTGTAACCCTGGTGTATGATATCCAATACCCATTTGTCTTGGGTAACCAACATCCAATTTTCCTTGAAGAGTGCTAACCTTCCTCCCAAAGGTGCTGCCAGGCAAGAAGGATCTGGCAGCTGAAAAAGTAGGTCATTGGGCCTGTTTACGAAAGGACTGGCCCCTGCCCTCACCGAAGATTGTGCAGGGAACTCCCTGTTCTAGGCCTGAAAGAACTCTGAGCTCTGCCCCTATCACGTCTAGATCTACCCCTAGACTGAGAATCATAAGAAGGATACGTCCACCCCTTAGCAGGCCAATTCCTACTAAACTGGAGGCTGAACTTGCAAAAAATCTTTAACAGTCTGCATAGACTTAGCCTTGTCTTCCATTTTCTTCAAGACTGACTCCACAGGTGAACCAAACAACACATCAGACTGCAAAGGAGCATCCAAAATCCTTGTCTTAACATGGTCAGATAAATTCTGATCCTTCAACCAGGCATGCCTGCGAAGAACTGAGCCAGTGGCAGCCACCCTAGACGAGGCCTGCACAGCATCAAAACCACACTGTAAAGAATGCTTACCCACCTGTTCAGAGACATGCACCAAATCTTGCAATTCTTTACACTCAATGCCTTCCGCCAAAGCATCCACCTTAGACTTCAACTGAGAAAGAAGAAAGTTTTGATATTTCAACATATGAAACTGGCAATTCAAAGCCCTCATAGCTAAGGTAGAAGATGTATAGACCTTTTTTCCCCATCTATCCAAAGCTCTGGCTTCTTTATCTAAAGGAACCGGATTTTTTACAATAGAGGCCTTGACACCCTTAGGCCCTTGACTAATAGTTTCTGGGTCCGCCCTAGGACTCTTATAAAGATATTTGTGAGCCTCAGGCACCCTGTAATACCTATCCGGCTTAACAGGAGCAGGCGGCAGAGAATCAGGATTAAGTGAAGCCTCTGCAAACACATCTTCCACAACATCCAGAACAGGGGGTATAGCCAAAGGCCTATGCTGGGGTAACAGCAAAAACTCCCTAAGCCTTTTCCTAGAATCAGAGAAGTCCTGACCTTCCCACTTAAAATGTTCCCTCATAGAATGAAGTGTCTCTGAAAAAGAAAAATCCTCTGGAGGAGAAGCAGAAGGAGTGGAATCTTCTGCATCAGAATCAGAATAAGGAGAGTACTCCTGCAAGTCTTCAGCCGAAGACTCTGAAACATCCGAAGCCTGTTCAAAACTCCCCAACTCTGGCTCCACCCTAGGCCTCTTATCAGGAGGGGGCATAGAACCTCTAATCAGAGTAATCAAATCTTCTGCCATTTTAAGCATGTGCTTCTTAGGCACAGACCCTGCTGAACTAGGAGAGACCCCAACAGGAGCTAAAAATGGCCTGCCTCTGGGAGAAGCCTTGGAAACCGAAGGAGAAGGCCTAACCACCCTAGGAAGGGAGGGGAGTACAGTAACTTGAGAAGCCCCTTCGGCCTGACCTGCCTCCTGAGAGACTACCTCCTGCAAAATCAAAGTCTCCCCCTGAGACTCCAGAGAAGTCTCCGTCGGAACCACCGGTTCCACTGAAGCCTCTAAAGAACCGGCGTCCGGAACGGACGACTCATCTTGCCTGGGTTTAACTGCTTTGTCTTTGTGCTTCTTTGCAGAAGCGGGCGCCGGAGAATCCGACGGCATATTATAATTGCACCGCTTCCCAAAGACCAGCCTAGCACAATCTAACCTTCGCTTAATAGTGCGTTTATTGAACCTAGCACAAAAGCGACACCCAACAACATCGTGCTCAGGCCCCAAACAAGGAATACACAAAGAATGATAATCCCTATGCGGTATCTGTTTCCCACAAGAAATACAGTTATTCACTTTTTCTGACATCCGGTAAAATACTGAGGCAAGAAAAAAACAAAATAATCCCCAACGGGGTACTTAGCCAACTTGGATTCGGTCTGAAACTCCGAATTCGAAAAATTTCAGAACGCCGAACGGCACTTGCAACGCTGCTTCTGCATCGGACCATGCGGCAAAAAAGACTGAGGAAATGACGTCGGTCATGCGCTTTTGTACCCTGACGTCTTGATGTCAGTTTTAAGCGCCTTGACCGACATCAGCCTAATACTTTGGTATTCGGGCCGACCGAGGACAGTGGACTACCCCCATATGTAAGGACTGCAGCAATGTGAGATGAAGAACATCCAATTCTTAGAAGGCCAATGCCTACTAAATCTGGGATGCTGTGCTTGCAGGAAATCTTTAACAGTTTACACAGATTTAGCTTTTTCCTCCATCTTTTTAAGTACTTCTTCTGCTTTGTTGCCAAACAGGCGGTCTTGGTTTAAGGGAGCATCCAGTAATTTAGCTCTAACATGATCTGGTAAAGTTTGCTCCTTAAGCCAAGCATGCCTTCTAAGTACAGACCCACTGACAGCAGCCCTACAAGATGCCTCTAAGTAATCAAAACCACACTGCAAAGTATGTTTACCAACTTGTTCAGCAGAATGCATTAAATCTTGTAATTCTTTATTTTCAGCACAGTCGGGAATCAACCTAATTTTCTGTTTAAGTAATCCAATAATATGCTGCTGCTACTTTAACATATGAAACTGGCAGTTTAAGGCCCTAATGGCCAAAGTAGCAGAAGTGTATACCTTCTTACCCCATCTGTCCAGGGTCCTGGAATCTCTATCAGAGGGGGCAGGGTTTTTGGCAGTAGTAGCCTTAATGCCTTTGGGTCCCTGTGAAATGGTTTCTGGATCCGCAGTAGGATTCTTAAAGAGGAACATGTGAGAGTCAGGTACTCTGTAATACCTGTCATTTCCTGGGAGCCGGAGGTATAGTGTCTGGGGCCAGGCTAGATTCCATGAAGGCATCTACAATGTCCAGTACAGGAGGGATAGTTAAAGGCCTGTGTTGAGGTAGGAGTAAGAATTCCCTAAGCCTCTTTTTGGAGTCAGAGTAATCCTGGCTTTCCCAGCAGAAATGCTCCCTAAGAGTATGCAAAGTTTCACCAAATGAGAAATCTTCTGGAGGGGAAGCAGAGGGAATTGAGTCCTCTGCATCAGAATCCTCATAAGTAGATAAGGGCAAATCCTGGTCACCAGAAGAAACAGAAATGTCAGAATCCTGATCCGAAGAATCAGAAGGAAAATCAGTTCTAGGTCTCTTAGAGGAAGAAGGGTGGCTTCCCCTGATTAGAGTAATAAGTTCTTCAGCCATTCTAATCATTTGTTTTTTAGGCATAGGGGCCTGACCATGCAGTCTGAGCATCGGTTTTCTAGGTGTGGATAGAGTTTTAGGCCTTGAAGAAGAAGATGGCGTTGGTTTGATATGCAAGTCAGTAGGCCTGAATACATCCTCAGTAGCTGCTGCCTGCACAGCGGCTCTGGACCCATCCAAGGTAGAGACATCTGCATGTTCCATAGTCGAAGAAGCATCTTGCGGCATACCGGACTCCGAATGGGTCTCAGTAGAGGCCTGCAAATCTGAAGTAGCGGGTATCAGGGGCTGCGAAAGCGCCTCACTGAGTACTGGCGAACTGGCGACTAGCTTAACGGAAGCGTTGACAGCAGCTTTGGACCTATGCGGTCTGTTTCTGTCTTTATCTTTACATTTTTTCGGAATGTCGGTAGTAGGGTGGCTTACCGAAGCCATTTCTGGATAATTGAACAGAGTACTAACATAGTTAGATGCGAAAATGAACCGACAAATAGTTTGAGGGTTGAATAAGGCACAAAACCGACAGCGAGGGATGTCGTGGTCTGGGCCTAAGCAAGGAATGCAGTACGAATGAAAATCTTTATGAGATATTTGCTTTCCACAAGAAATACAATTGTTAACTTTTACTGACATCAGTTTAAAGCAAGAAAAAAGATCCCCAATGGGGTACTTAGCTTTTTCGAAGACTTCGGATCTGAAACTCGAAAACGAAAATTTCAGGAGTCGGTCGACTGGCACTTGCGAACTGTTTCTGCTTCGGGCACCACACGGCAAGAAAGACTGATGTAATGGCGTCAGCTGCATGCTTTACACTCCTGACTACCTGATGTAATGGAAGATGAGACAGCAACTGCAACCGACGCAGGCCCAAGACGTTGATAATCAGGCCGACTGAGGGCTACCTGCAAGCAGATAACCCCAATGTAATGACTGCAACAGTGAAACACGAAGAACATCTGCACTACGACATTGATACAGCTGATTGCTTAGGTGGCAAATGAGATCTGAGGGCAGAGTGAGCACAGAGGTATCATGGGAAATTTTTCTTAGAGCTCAAGGCAGGAACACTAGCAGTACAGCTGGACTCGACCCAACAAGCAGCTCATATCCCAATAACTGGATTGGACAGACTGACGAAATATGACCCATAATGTAAATGCTGTACAAAAGAAGTTTTCTTACCCAGAATGTCTTGTTGATTACTTAAATCAATCTCAGTACCAACCATTAACATCACTTTGCATTTGTCATATATTAAGAATGAGCAAGTAGATTAAAATATTAAAAAATGCCATAATTTGTATTGTTTTTCAAAACTACTTGCACTTCAACCTCAGCATTACAACTGGAAATGAAATTCAGTGTTAAACAAGGATGCATGGAAAATGCAGACAGACACTTTAAAAGATTGTGTTAAAAATAATGCTACATATTTGGCCACCCTGCCTTCTGGTTATTAACAAGTTTTTATATGTTAGTACATAAAGTTCTGAACAAAGGACATACCTTTTGCTGCAGTAGTAAACACTGTTGTTCCATTTCTTTTCTTTTTGATACTGAATCTAGAGTCATTTGATCTAACTGGGAAAAAAACAGAAATCATTATTACACTAAAACAACACCATGCTATAAAACAAGTAGAAGAATGTAGTGTTTCCTCTAATAGGCATGTTTTCATTTTCCAACTGTGAATCTAAACATTTACTTCCACCACAAGCACGGATTAGCTCCAGTTCAGTGAAAGCAATCCTTTCCCAACTTGGGTTAAATGCCTATTACACCATGACCCCCCCATTAATATTCCAAAACGTGCACGCTGATTGGTCAGCGTTCACGTTGTACATCGACTTATACTAATGGAAAAAGGTCCGGTCGCCCGGACTTTTTCCATTAGTATAAGTCTTTTTTAAAACACTGTCTCGCTATGTTAAAGGAGTTTAACATAGCGAGACAGGTTTAAAAAAAGCAACGGAGATCTCCGTTGCTTTTTTAAAGCTGTCTCACTATGTTAAACTCCTTTAACATAGCAAGACAGTGTGTAAAAAGCAATGGAGATCTTGCTTTCTCCGTTGCTATTTTTTTTAAACCTGTCTCGCTATGTTAAATGGGTTTAACATAGCGAGACAGCTTTAAAATAAGCAATGGAGATCTCCGTTGCTTATTTTAAAGCTGTCTCGCTATGTTAAACCCATTTAACATAGCGAAACAGTAAAAAGCAACGGAGATCTTGCTTTCTCCGTTGCTTTTGCCCACAGCTCTGATGTACTGCGTAGGCATACGCATGCGCAGTACATCAGAACTGCCACAGAATACCAGACAGCTGCGGATGGGCAGCAAGGAGGCATTATACAATGCCATTTTTTAAGAAAAGTAATTATTTATTTCTTAAATAATGTCATTGTATAAAAGAAATAACCCAACTTCTGGGTGTGGGTAATGCTGGATTTACCCACAGTTGGCTTTGTTTGGCCACTCGGGCTTCGCCCTCGTGACCAAACCACGCCAACCATGGGTAAATCCAGCATTACACACACCCAGGCATGGGTTATTGCTATACTATCCATTTAGACCCCTTACTAAGGGTAGCTCTGCGCCTGCAGGTGAACTTATACGGTGCGAGTTTCCTTGCAAACTCATACATTGTTTAACTAGGCAAGACAATGATCTTTAACTCCTGCATGTTTTAGTATCTACAAGCAAAGCAACTTATATATTTGCCAGAAAAACAAGCTTACCTATACCTTATTGTCAGCCACGATGCCTACCTTACCTAAACTACATTCTTTAAATATTGACTCTAATGGCTCACTATTAAAATGACGGCAGTCAAAATGCCGAAGGATGACATGCTGAATTACCAACCCCCCTTTTCCCCATTTTGTACAAGGGGTTAGGGTCTCATATCAAAAGTCATCATCTTTCTCTCTCTATTCAGTGTCACTCTCATGCCTTCTTTGACACTCATGCCTCACTGTTGCAGGTCTTCTCATACACAATCCACCACCTCTTTGCTGGACACCCTTGATTCGTCTTGCCTTCTCCCTGTCTGTCACAAATATTCTTCATTAGTTTGTCTTCTGCTTTTCTGCACATGTGCCAGAACCACCACAATCTGTTCTCTTTGACCTTTTCTGCAAATGGAGTTACTCCGGCTTCTGTTCTTATGTCTTCATTTCTTTGCCTGTCCCACAGTGTGCACACTACCACTCAACTTAGGCACTTCCTCTCCATCACTTCTAACTTACACAACTCCTCTGCCTTTACTGCCCAGGTTTCCATAACATACAGAAGTAATGATTGCACCACTGTTTTGTACACCTTACTTTTCAACTTCTTTGGCATTCATCTGTCATACACTACACCGGATGGGTCTATATCATATGAGCGAATCGCACAAATTGCGAACGCTCATAATATTGAATGTACCAGACTGCAAAGTGCTTTTCTGAGATTGCGATATAGTGAATAATGGGATATTTGCCCTTTTCTCACTGTAGTGTGACCACGGAGTTGGAATATATAATTTCTGGAGTTTTTCTCCTCGGGTCTCTGCTGAAAATGGGCTACTAGCCCAGTTAGACTTTCCCAGTAAACAAACGTAAATAAATAAATAATAAAATAACTTTCAGTAGCTCCCTAAAAGCCCAGAATTGGACCTCACTAAAAACATTACCATTAGAAGATGTTGTAAACTACTTTAATAATGTCTTCCGTGACACCCTAAATACCTTATCCCCCATTTAGTATAAAAGAACAAAAATGAATCAAGCTCCTTGGCTTACAAAACCAATAAAACAAATTCTTTACGGAGACCGAGCCTGGAAAGAATGGCATAAAAACAAAAAACAAGCAAATGAAATTAACTTCAAACAACTTCGAAGCAAAGCCAGGAAATTAATCATATATGACAAAAAATATATTCTTCACAACAATTATCTAATTAAAGAAATAACCCCAAAAAAGTCTGGAAAATAGTCTCTTCTCTCCTTATTCCTGGGACCACACAAAATTCATCACCATCTCCTGATAAAGACCCACAACAAACAGCCAACATTTTAACTCTCACTTTAGTGGCAGCATTCTTAAACTTGTCAAAGAACCCCCACCAGTAACAAACAACCCCCCGAACAATAAGATAAGCACTTCAAGTTCATGAGAACCCTAGCTTACATCACTCACTACACAAAGAAAACACCAACAATACCCCAGCAACTCTAATATTCTCCCTAAAACCAGTGCCCACACCTCCAGTATTTAAATTAACGAAACTAAGACCATGCTCCCTATCCGCCGATAATCTCCCCTCCGAATACTTGAAACTTGGTGCCGATGCAATAGCCTACCTCATCAGTATTCTAATTAAATGATCCATCTCAGAATCCACAATCTTTCAAATATGGAAGAAATCTATTATACCTCATTGCATAAAGGTGAAAATACTAATGATTTAACTATCAGCCTATTTCCATACTCTCCCATTATCTAAAATATTGAAAAAGTTTGTATACACTCGACTACTACAACACCTCTCTGGCAATAATCTCCTTGCCCCTACCCAACATGGCTTTAGTCTTCCACACAGTACTACTACAACCTTACTTTCTTTCACAGATACCGTGAACAAAGTTCTGGACTCTACAATAGTAGTCTTATTACACCTATCCAAAACTTTCGACACAGTATCACATACTAAACTACTACAACAGCTAGCAATATTAGGATCTCCGAACATACCCTTATCTGGTTCGCCAACTACCTGAACAACAGACAACAATCAATCAGACAGCAAAACAATAATAAAGAACAAAGTAAAGTCCAGTGATCAGAAATGCTATGTAGGTAGTGGTAAGTAGCAAACTTGTTTACTGGGATACACATTGGAATATCTTTTTTGTACACTGTTTTACTACTGTAAACATTATTTTTATGCAAAAAATTTGATGTGTAACTGGAACTTTTCTCCCCTGGCCTCCACTGAAAATGGGTTTCTGAGTCAGTGGACTTTCCTGGTAATAAATAATAACATTGGCTTATGCTTACTCTCCCAATCATCTTGGGTACACTTCTCTCTCCACACTGCTATGAGCACCTTCAGGAACCATTTGTTCCCCATCTCACTCACCCTCTTCATCACATCTGCTGTGACCTCATCTGAGCCTGCAGCAGTTTCCCCAAAGAACAGTTTAGGCTCCAGGAGAGCATCCATCAACTTAGTTTTAATATCATCAGGTAGAGGTTGAAGCCTAAGCCAAGAATACCTTCTCATAACTGAACTAAAAACAGCGGCCCTAGAAGAGGCATCCGCCGCATCATGACTACATTTAATAGAATGACTAACGACTTGAGAAGAAGTCCTTAGCAAGGAAAAAATAAAAGTTTTACCCTCAAAGTCTAGAAAATTAGAAATAAATTGACAGGCTTGAGAAAGAGGAGCCAACACATACCTAGACACATGGGTCAGATAATTAATAGCCCTAAAAGCTAGGGTAGCAGAAGTATAAACTTTTTTGTGCAGCCTATCCATAGCTCTGCTGTCCTTATCAGACGGCAATAAATTGGCCGAAGAAAGCAACTGAGATGGCTTATCAGAAGCTACAGACAGTACCAAAGGGTCAGCAGCAGAACAATCCTCAGGAACCCTGCAAAGCTTATCAAGCTTCTTGAGAGCAGGGGGGAAGAGAATCAGGTGACTAAGAGGCACTGGAGAAAGCATTCAGTAACACAGCCAAGACAGGAAAAACAGCTGTAGGTTTAGGAGAGTCCAACTGCAACAACTCATAGTATCTATTACTGATATCAGAGACCTGAGTACAATCCCACTTAAAAAAAAATCATCATCCTAGAGAGAGTCTCCCCAAAGGAAATATCCTCAAAAGGAACATCAGGACTAATAGATTCTTCCTCCTCTGAACCATAGTCCAAAGGAGAAGGAATAAGTTAGGGATTCAATAGCAGAATCTGACTCATCCTCAGAAGAATCCTGGTCTTTAGGCCTTTTAAGAGGTGTACAGGACCAAGAAGGAGCAGGAACTGAAACCCCATGAGGAAGTTTTAAGGACATTAAGTCAGAAAACAACCGCTGAGTAAAAGCCTGCCACTCATTTTGTGGCACCCTAAAAGCAGAATAAATGTGTTTCATTTTTTGTTTCTTTTTTAAGGGAACATCCTGAGAAGGTTCAGATTCCAGGATGACAGTCGAGAACCATAGCAGGAATTCTCCAACTAGAAACCGAGGAACTCCCCTCGGCCCCTCAGAAAAAAAAATTAACAGTGGTTCCTTCTGAACGTCTGAGATGGATGCTTGCAAAGCCTCTTCAGACCTGCTGCCAGCCAGATCCTCAGTGGCCCCAACATGGTCACAGCACAGCTGGGTGAGCCTCCGGGGTTCATAACGACCTCAGGAGAAATACCTGGCAGAGGCTGGACAGTGGAAGATCCCTGTCGTATCTTTTTCACCTTATTCTTCCCGAACGGCTGACCCTCGGGGCAGGTGATTCCTTCCATAGTATCTTTAGAGAGTAGCCTAAGAAGCTGGTTCTCAAGATTAAAAGGAAAGTCTACTGTGAAGGGTTTTCGGAACAAACACCTGATAACTACAGCAAGATGTGTGGTCATAAGAAGCACCTAAGCAAAAAATACACTTATTGCGGCAGTCTCTATGGGTAATCTGTCTCCCACACTGATATTTGCCCTTCCTTGATGACATTAACCTCAAGGAACACAAAAAACAAGGAAAAACTAAATCCCCAACGAGGCACAGGTGTAGGAAGCCCCTAGAGAATGAAAATGCATTCAACTGGCAGAAAAAGGACGCAGGTAAACAGAACAGACGGTGTAAAAGATACATTCAGACTGGCAGCAAAGAAGTTCTGGTTTTGGTAAGCCTGAATGTCAACTTTACACCCTAGGGTGCATAAGATGACATTTAGCATACCTTTTAAATTCAGAAGTCTTTGGAGGAATGACTGGATATCAGGCTTCCACAGCAGGGAATTCCATACAGTTAAGAATACTGCAGCAGTGACTGTAAGGACATCAGCCAGTTACTTACTTACTTATGAAGGAAGACGTAAAGGGTAAGCAGTTGTTGAACACACAACAATGAACCTCTGTGTATTTTGTCTCACTTGTCTTGTCAGGATGTAATAGACGAACCAGCGTGGGTTATGTTCAAGCAACTTTATTATGTACAAACACATCAGGAAATGAGTTAAATAAACTTAGATAACCTTATAAACAAACTGACTTTCTCATTCATGTTCACTCTCTGGCTGCACTCTCAAAATGGCACTGAAGCTAGCACATGCCTGATATTTATATGGACGTTCATGCCTTAGAAATGCTTCTTGAAGGTACCACATACACATATATTCTACACTCTGGATGGATATGACTAAGGGAAAAGTTCTCTTTCAGTTGCTCTCTTCATAGGTCTGGCTTACGCCACCCAAGAAAGTTAATTTCATGTGCCCCTGTTGAGCCGAGCCACAGAAATGATCCCTGGGGTGTATTTCCTATTTCCCATTCACTCATCAAGATTTTTCTTGAAGAGTGCAAATGAGGAACTTTGCTCGACACAGATGGGTAGCTTGTTCCAGAGTATAGGAAGTTTCTGGGACAGGAATCTATTCTTCCAGCATGTCCGGTTTATTGTGGTGACAAGGCTTAGGTCCCTAGAGCTTGTAGTTCAGAGGGATTGGGATTTCTTAAGGTGTAGCATGTCCAAAAGCTCTGGGTTTAACATAGCTTTAAATGTTAGGCAGAGTTCTCCTCGGAGTAGGCGATATGCTACAGAGTAAAGCTGGAGTTTTTTGCGACTGTCAGTGTAGGGCATCTGTTTGAGGCCAGTAATCCTCTGTGAGGTACTTCTGTGGCCCTTTCCAGCTGCTGCAGATGTCTTGTGAGGTACATTCCAAAAGGGGCATTGTACTCTATAATGGATCTAATGAGTGCCAAGTAGAGGGGAAAAATTACCTCTTTTTTTTTCCTGGATAAGAACCCTTTTGTGATGAAGTGTGCCATATAGAAGGATTTCCTGACTACTGTGGTGATGTGATTATCAAAGGAGAGACTACTGTCCACCTAGGTCCCAAGGTCTCTTATCACACATTCGGCATTAAATAGAGTGCCATTTATGTGGTAGTTCATGGGTACATGTTTTTTTCCAAAGGGGATGACAATGCACTTTTTGGCATTGAGCTTGAGGCCATGCCTCTCACACCAGTCATCTGTCTCAGTGAGGCCCTTCTGTAGAATGTCCACATCATTTGGGGACTCTACTATGGCTCCTAGTTTGCAGTCACCTTCGAACTTCGTTAGCCAGAGGCCTTCTGTGTTAGCCTGTACTTCAAGGAAGTAGATACCAAAAAGGAGAGGTCTCAGGACTGAACCCTGTGGTACTCCACTTGTCACTGGTCAGATTTGGAGTCTGCAACTTTTACATTGTGGGTTCTGTCAGTGAGCCAGTTAGCAACCCATCTTGTGACATAGGGATTTATAGCTAGTTTAGTGAGTTTAGCTATAATTCCAGAAGGGGGGATGGTGTCGAAAGCTTTGGCAAGGTCAAGATAGGCTGTGTGAACCACCTTACCCTCTTCTACGGCTTTGGTGACTGCCTCAAAGAAGTCGATCACATTCAGAAGGCATGATCTGCCTTTCACAAACCCGAACTGGATGGGGTCCAGAGTTTGGAGGTTACCAATGTCTTTGTTTATGAGTTCCTCTGTTTTCTGCAAAAAAAAAAAAAAAAAAAAAAAATTAAATCTTGTTTTCCCGCCTTACTGAACTAGAATAGTCCAGTCTTCAGAGTTTGCTGATCTCTGGGCTTTGGCTTGGTTCCTGTGCTATTCAGTATCCTTATTTGGATAAAGGGAAGCTTCTTTGTTCACCAGTGGGAGTGGGGAGCACTGAGCAGCCTATTTGTCCCTAGAGCAGTGGTTCCAGCCAGAAACTTGTAGTCTACTGGCCATTTTGGGTCAATTCCTAGCTCTTTTCAACCCCCTGCTATAAAGCCCGCTTTAGCGCGCTTTTGCATGATTTAGCGCGGAGTTGCCCATAGAGCACCATTGGGCAGCGCCGGTTAAACAAGGTTAAACTATTTCTGGCTCTGTAAAGTCTGCTCTTCAATTTTTCCCTTAGAACTTCTTTACTTGCAATCTAAACAGTCTATTCTCTATCTCAAAAGCTCTGTTCAAGAGAAATCTTGACGAGTGGATGGGAGATCGTAGGTTTACCCCGGGAATCATCTCTGTGTCACTGCTGGACAGAGGCACAGCAAACTAATGGGTATAGTATTCTCATCTTAAGGGGTGGTGAAAGCCACACACACTCTGGCTAGGCTTATAAATGCCCTAGGGCAGATAGCCTAGTATGAACCTATGAACCTATGATGATATGTTCCATGGCCTTGCAGACCAGACTCGTCAGGCTAATAGGGTGAGAGTTCCCAGGATCAGTGGTGGCTCCCCCTTTGTGAAGTGGGATAACTGTTGCTGTGTGCCATTCAGTGGGCACAAAGCCTGACATGAGACTATGATTGAACATGGTGGTTAGGTGGGGAGCCAGTTTGTTCTGAAGTTCGTGTAAAACGCAGTCTGGGATGTTGTCTGGTCCCATGGATGCTGTGTTTTTGGTTTTAGAGAGTACAGTTTTTACCTGCATAGATGCGATTACAGGGACTCTGCATTCTTCCTGTAGAGATATGGGCCCTTTGGGGGGGGGGGGTAGGGTACAGTTAGCAATGAACCTATCTGACATGATGTTGGCAATATCAGTTTGTTCTGTAATTTTCATGGCGTTGTGCTGTTCCTCAGAGCAGATCTGGGTGCTGTCATTGAGATTCTTGACACAGTTACAGAATGCTTTGTGGTTGCCCTTAAAATCAGTGGCGATTTTGTTTTCATAGCTAGCTTTGGAGGATCTTATAAGGGATCTCAGCTTCTTACTGAGGCTGACCAGGCAGCTCCTCTACTTATGGGATTTTACTCTCTTTTGCAACAGTTTCTTCCTTCTGTTGCAGAATTTGTTTATGGCAGGGGAACACCAGATTGGATTTCTTTTTTTGGAGGATAGCGTCTTGGTTCTGTTTGGGATAGCACGATCCATGCTCTCATGTTAGTGCTCATAGTGTGTATTTCTGTAGAGCAGATCTTGGTGCTGTCATTGAGATTCTTGACACAGTTATAGAATGCTTTGTGGTTGCCCTTAAAATCAGTGGCAATTTTGTTTTCATAGCTAGCTTTGGAGGATCTTATAAGGGATCTCAGCTTCTTACTGAGGCTGACCAGGCAGCTCCTCCACTTATGGGATTTTACTCTCTTTTGCAAGAGTTTCTTCCTTCTGTTGTAGAATTTGTTTATGGCAGGGGACCACCAGATTGGATTTAATTTTTTGGAGGATAGCGTCTTGGTTCTGTTTGGGATAGCACGATCCATGCACTCATGTTAGTGCTTATAGTGTGTATTTCTGTAGGATTCAGCAGTCATTACTGTATTGTCCATCTGCATGGGTGTCATGAAGTTCACCACTTCTGTCTTGGCTTAGGAGAAATTTTTTACAGTGGTTTCCTTAATGGTGGGTGGGGGCAGGATGCGGATATCTAGGGTGATTAACTTATGGTCGGATCTGACCAACGAGGAGTTGATTTCAGGTGTGGAACACCGGTCACTCAATTTTGCAATGACTAGGTCTAGGATATTGTTGCCCCTGGTGGGGGTGTGGATAACTTGATCCAGGGCATTGGAAATTATGAATTCCAGAAAGCGTTGAGTGAAGGAGTTGGTACACGAGTAGTTTTCCCAGTTAATGGTGGAGTAGTTGAAATCGCCATTTAACTACAAATATTCCTCTTTAGAAGTAACAGCCACAAAAGAACTGTCAGACACTCAAATTGCAGTCTTTGTCAGAAGCAGTCACTGCAGGTGTAAATATGTGAATAGCAGCTCTGGGGTGCTCATGACTAGCATAGGCCTAGTTTACACTTAAAAAAAAATAATATCCCAGAGCTGTAGGTTGTCAAAATTAAATCTGCAGAAAACTGTCAAATGCAAATTACTGCAATGTCTACACACACACACACAGTGGAAGTTTAACTTTCCACTTCTTACTACCTTTACTTCATGGCCCTACTCTCTTACTTTTAATCCCAGTTACTGCATTCTTCTTTAATAGTCCTCCATTGTCTCATACAGCTACTATATCCTAATTTTTTTCTATTATTATTCTTTCATGCCTTTAATAATTAGCCTTTACATTTCCTCAGACTGTTGGCTTCTGTATTCTTCCCACCTTGTACTTCATTTTAAAGCATTTTCCTTTTCACAGTAAGTCTGCTGTTCACTGAACATCAGATTACATTACTGCCCAAAGTGTACTCTCAAGTTTAAAGTAACTATTAGAAAGTTTACTCTACACCTGCATGTTTCAAATGAACTGTTTCCCTTTTATTTGTCCTTACAAATACATGAAAATTTAACTACCTTGCTGTATGATCATATCTTTATTTTGCGATTAAATCTGCTTTATTTATACTTTGCACAGCTCAAGAACACTGAAAGTCTATTCAGCTGGTTATCAAAAAACATTACTGAATATGAAATTATTCATGATGTGCTACCTGTGTAGACAGCTTCTTCATGATGGGTTCCAGGTCCTTCAGCAGATCATATCCCTGATGATAGAATGCATATTGCATGTGATAGTATGACATCATCTGAAACAAAGCAAGAACAGTTGTAAAAATAAGTTTAAATGAACAAGTAGTCTGTAAGTCGCATGTCAAAAATCAGACAAGATCCATGCTTGACAGAGCGTAGAAAATAATCCTGGTGAAACATACACTGGAAAGCATGAAGTCCTAGCTGCAATGTTGATTATCTATGTTCGATTAGTCGCATGGGCAACAAAGGTGTCAGGATGGGAGTGATGGGCTTTCACTGGCTCACCCACCCTGGGGGAGAAGAACTGGCTCTGGTTCCCCATATGGAAAGTACCTAGCAGGAGCACTGGATGTTGCACCCAAGGGAGTAAACTTGCCAAAGACACACTACTTGTGGTGTACACTGCTCCATAGGAGTGGACAGGCTGCTCAACTTGATCTAAAAGCTGTCCTGCTACCTACCAGATGACTCTCCTCAGAGGAGGAACCAACACTCTGACTGTGCTCCATGGGTGGGGCTGAATGGGTCATAGGTCTCTTGCCTGTCCCTCACCCCTGATGGTGAGAATCAGAAGACTGGGTGAAGGTAGAGAAAAGTACAGTTTTGTACCTACCATAAATGTAGATGTCCGAACTGGATAGCATCTGCAGTCATAACAAGTGGGTTGTCCTGTCGTCAGGCAGCCCTGCAGTCGGCCGGATTCCAAAGTCCGGGTCCGGCTTCGGCTGATGTCGCACTCCACCCGACGTCATCTCTGTTGGTCTTCGGGTATAAAAGCATCAGCCGACGCCATTTTCCTCAGTGTTTCTTGCCCCAGATGCCAGTAGCCCTCTTGCAGGCTAAAATTTGGATAGATGCCAATGTTTCCAAATAGATAGAGGTAAACACAACAATAAGCATATATGTACATATATACAAACAAATACACCATAAAAGACTCCCCAAGAGCTAGCTATTAGGAGGGTAAACACCCTAGGAGTACCACAGAGGGAAGGAGGGAGGGTAATCCTGACTGCAGATGCTATCCAGTTCGGACATCTACATTTATGGTAGGTACAAAACTGTACTATGTCCTTCATGGATGCATCTGCAGTCATAACAAGTGGGTAGAATACCATAGCCAACTAGGGAGGAGGATAAAAGTAGATTATGGTGTGTTTAGGATCCCTTGCAGTACAGCAGTGGCAAACCCTGCTCGGGATCTGGAATATAGAGGCAAATTATAATGCTTGGCAAATGTATGCACGGAGGTCCAAGTAGCCGCCTCAATAATGTCTTTGGTTGCCACTCCTCGTAAGAAGGCTGTGGTAGTGGCTGTTGCCCTTGTAGAATGAGGTCTTATGTTCTGTGGAATTGGTTTTCCATGGAAGGAGTAACAGTATCGTATGCAATTTCCTATCCATTTGGAGATTGTCTGTTTGGAAATAGCTTTTCCTTCCCTTCCTGTTGCATAGGCTACAAAAAGTTGGTCAGTCTTTCTGCTATTTTTGTTCTGTCCAAGTAGTAGCGTAGCTGTCTATGTACATCCAAGGTATGCAGTATTCTTTCCCTCTGTTTTGTGGGTTGGGAAAGAAGGTAGGTAGGTGGATTGCCTGGTTTAAAGACACTCTGGATACCACCTTGGGCATAAATGTAGGATTAGTCCTCATGGACACTCTATCTTGGTGGAAGATTAGGAAGGGTTGCACTGCCATTAAGGCCTGTAGTTCTGAAACCCTCCTTGCTGAAGTAATTGCCAGTAGGAAAGCAGTTTTCCATGACAGGTGTTGTAGGTCTGCTGTTGCTGCTGGTTCAAAGGGTGATAGTGTCAACTTTTCTAGCACAAAGTTTAAATCCCAAGCTGGTAATGGTGGTTTCCTTGGAGGTTTTACATTCTTGATTCCTCTGAGGAACTGCCTGAGCAAAGGGTGCGAAAAACAGGTGGATCAAAGCTGTATTCTGCTGAAATAGCTGATGCATGTATCTTGATGGAGGAGTAGGACAGGCCTGAATGAAGAAGTTCGGCCAGATACTCCAGAATGTTAGGCATATCTATGTTTGACACATCTTTTCCTCTTTCCGTACTCCAAATGACAAACCTTTTCCATTTTCCAGCATAGTTCCTTCTTGTTGAAGGTCTGCGTGCTTCAAGAATAATGTCTTTAACTCTTTGGGAAAGTTCTGGATTAGCTGCTGCTATGTGATGTTCCATGCAGTCAGTTGCAGCGTTTTTAGGCTTGGATGTATGATGCTGTAGTTGTTCTGAGTTAACATCAAAGGCATCAGGGGTATTTGGCCACATATTGTTCCGAGACATGCTCTTCAGTAGTGGGTACCAGTGTTGTCTTGGCCAGTTTGGAGCTATCAGGATTATCCTTGGACGTTCTTCCTTGATTTTTAGTAGTACCTTGTGTATCAAAGGAAGAGGTGGGAATGCATATGCTGTTAGGCCTTTCCAGTTGAAGGAGAGTGAGTCCACTTTCCATGCTAGTGGGTGGAATGTCCTTGTGCAAAATTTTTTGAGCTGGTGATTGAGAGGTGATGCGAATAGGTCTATCTGTGGCATTCCCCATTTCTTTGAGATGGTCTTGAAGATGTCCGGGTGCAGCTTCCATTCGTGTGCATCCGAAGTGGTTCTGCTTAATATGTCTGCTAGAGTATTGTCTTTCCCCGGTACAAATATTGCCTGTAACTGAATGTTGTAGCTGAGTGCCAGGGTCCACAGCTCCAAGGTCATTCTGCATAGGGGGTATGAATGAGTGCCTCCCTGTTTGTTGATGTACCACATGACTGTGGTGTTGTCTGTCCTTATCATCAACTGGCCCTCTTTGAGAAATGGTTTGAACTTTTGGATTGCCAGTTTTACTGCCAGCATTTCTTTTAGATTGATGTGCAGGTGAAGTTGATCCTGTGTCCACAATCCTTGCACGCATTTGTCCAGCATGTGGGCCCCCCATCCTAGGTCTGAAGCGTCTGTTGTGATGGTCTGGCTTGGTTGACATCTGCGAAAGGGTAGGCCTGGGTTTGACTGGCATGCCTGAGCCCACCATAGGAACTCCTGTTTTAAGCATGGAATTAGTGGTATTTCTGTTTCTAGACTGTGTCTGTGTTGGGACCATAAATTCTTTAGGTACCACTGTAGTTTCCTCATATGTAGTCTGGCAAATGGGACCAAGATTATGCATGATGCCATGAAGCCCAAGGCCTGCAGAACTTTTCTTGCTGTTAACTTGTTCAGTTTTGTTAGTGCCAAGAAGTAAAGAGGAAGTTCTTTTGTTTTTCTGTAGTCAGGAATGCCATTTGTTGTACTGTGTCCAATTCCGGCCCCAAGAATGTCCTTGTTTGGGATGGTATCAGCCTTGACTTTTGTAAATTGACTGTGTATCCCAGTCCTTGTAGCAAGTAAATGACCCTTTGTAAATCTGTTGTCAGCTTGCTTTTGTTGTCCCCTTGTAGCAGGCAGTCGTCCAGGTATGGGTAAATTTGAATTCCCTGTAGTCTGCAATGGGCGATTACTGATGCCAGGCATTTTGTGAATACTCTGGGCGCAGTAGATAAGCCAAAGGGCAATGCTGAGAATTGATAGTGCTCTGATCCTGCAAGAAAACTGAGGTATCTTCTGCAGATTGGTCGAATGGGGACGTGCAGGTATGCCTCCTTGAGATCTAGAGTTACCAGCCAAGACTCCTTGCCCAGCATGGGAAGAAGTTGCTGTAGGGTTAGCATTTTGAATTTTGGGACAATGATGTATGTTATTTAAGGTGGACAGGTCGAGAATTGGTCTCCAACTTTTTTCCTTTCTTGGAACTAGGAATAGTCTGGAATAGAACCCCTTTCCTTGTTCTGCTGTTGGCACTCTTTCCACAGCTCTCATGTTTGCTAACTCCATTATCTGGCGTAGAGCCTCTGTTTTTTGATTTGGAGGTAGATTTGGCATTCCTCTTTTGACTGGTAAAGTGTGGAAGTGAAACCGGTAACCTTGATCTATGGTTTGTAAAATCCACTTGTCTTTTGTTATGTAGTGCCAGTTCTTTGAAAATAAGGTTAACTTTCCGCCTAGAGGAGCTGCTATTTGTTCCCTGGTAGGCGGATTTAGGATTAAGTCACTGTGGTTGTGCTGATGTAGTGGCAGTGGCTGTGTCTGTGCCTCTGTTGTTACCTTGCCACTGTCGTCCTCTGTAGGCACCTCCTCTGGGTTGGTTTCTGCCTCTGGAACGCCTATTGCTGCCGCTTTGAAATATTGTGGAGTCAGGAAAGGACCAATTTTGGCAGGCCAGTTCCTGCTAAACCTTGGGGTTGAACCTGCAAGAAATCTTTAACAGTTTGAACAGATTTTGCCTTTTCTTCCATTTTCTTCATAACCTGCTGGGCAGGTGTACCAAACAAACTTGTCTTGTCCATAGGAGCATCTAGCAACTTAGCTTTAACATGATCCGGTAAAGCTTGTTCCTTTAGCCATGCATGCCTTCTTATCACTGTGCCTGTCATGGCTGATCTAAATGAAGCCTCCAGTGCATCATAGCCACATTTTAAGGAATGGTTGCTAACCTGTTGTATGTTATTTACCATCTCTAATACATATTTCTTATCAAGAGATTCATCAGCGGTTAGTTTTTAGTTAACTGATCAAGCATAAACTCTTGGTATTGTATCATGTGAAACTGACAGTTTAAAGCTCTAGCTGAGAGAGTAGCTGAAGTGTAGACCTTTTACCCCATCTGTCTAATGACCTTGCTTCCCTTTCAGAAGGAATAGGGTTTTTAGCTGTGGTCGGCTACTGCCTTGGGACCCTGGGATATAGTTTCTGGGTCTGCAAGTGGGGCCTTGTAAAGGTGGTGATGAGTATCTGGCACCCTGTAAAATCTATCTGGTTTGGCAGGGGCTGGGGGTAAAGAATCTGGAGCGGAGCAAACATCATTGAAAGCATCATCCACCACAGAGAGAACAGGAGGTATAGCTAAGGGCCTGTGCTGTGGGAGGTGCAGAAAGGTCCTAAGTCTTTTCTGGAGTCTGAAAAATCCTGTTGCTGCCATTGGAACTGTTCTCGCATGGCATGCAAGGTTTCCCCAAAGGAGAATTCTTCTGGTGGGGAAGCAGCTGGAATGGATTCTTCAGCATCAGAATCTTCAAAATTGGAGAAGGGAGCCTCTGGCTGGTCAGTTATGTCTGATTCATCAGCAGAATCATCAGAAGACACGGCTCAGGGGGCTCTGCCCTAGGTCTCTTCTCTGGGGGCTGAGAGGCCCTGTCTGGGTGAGATTGAGATCCTCTAATTAAAGAAATTAAATCTTCTGCCAAAGAAAGCATTTGAGAACTAGAAGAGGGCCTGGATGTGGGGGGTTTATCAGGCACTGTTTTAGTAGTCTTGGCTGCTTTAGCCCTGGCGAAGGCCTTAATAGACATGGCTGCTGGAGGCCTAGCAGCACCACGTGCTGGGGTAGAGACATCCAAGGGGATGGTGTCTGATAAGTCAACCACCGTAGTGGGTAAAATTTCTGAGGTCGATTCAAGAGTTGTAGCAGGGGCCTCAGTTGTAAGAATAGGTTCAGCTGTACTTTGATCAGTTTTCTCGGTTTCGGCCGAAACCGAGACACTCGCGGTTTGCTTTACCGTGGTTTCGGCCGAAACCGCGGACCGCGAGTGTCGGTCTTTATCTTTGCGTTTTTGGTAGATTGGGTAGTCGGAGGATCCGACGGCATAATGTACGCAAAATCAGAACCGAAAAACTGTTCTGCAAACTCCGACCGACGCCTAAGCGTTCGTCGGTTGAAAGAGGCACAGGCCGAACAGGCTGCTACGTCGTGGGCTGGGCCTAAACAAGGCAGACAGTAAGAGTGGAAATCTTTATGAGGTATTTGTTTCCCACAGGTTAAACAATTGTTAACTTTCTGACATCGGCTGAGGCAAGAAAGAGTCCCCAACGGGGTACTTAGCTTTAGAAGTCTTCGAAGTAGTATTCGGTAGAAGTAATCTCTGGATCCGACCGACCGGCACTTGCGAACAGCTTCTGCTTCGGGCGCCACGTGGCAATAAAGACTGGGGAAAATGGCGTCGGCTGATGCTTTTATACCCGAAGACCAACAGAGATGACGTCGGGTGGAGTGCGACATCAGCCGAAGCCGGACCCGGACTTTGGAATCCGGCCGACTGCAGGGCTGCCTGACGACAGGACAACCCACTTGTTATGACTGCAGATGCATCCATGAAGGACATCCAGCAGTGGCACATGATCGGAAGTTGAGAAAATACAGCAAAAAGTAATATTTGTACTGCAGCAACATTTCACAGATTTTTTGTTGTGTGTGCAGATTAACAAATCAGCGATATCAGATGGAAAGAAATGGGGTTATCAAGGGAAATGGGACCCAAATGATAAGTGATATTACTGAGTAATAACTATTCATCTTAAAGATCTTAGCTAATATATCAAAGATTGAAAGGATAGCAACTAGTCATAGAAAACTGACAAGACAAGAATGAAGCAAAAGTACCCTGGAACAGATGATTAATACAAGTTAATTCACACAAGAAAAAGTTCAAAAATAATTTAAACTCAAGAAAGACAAAGAAAGGATTTCAATGAGATTTACTCCAGAATACTGAAAGAACTAAAGGCAATGCTAGTTGCATCATTAATTGTCCTTTCCGAGGCAAAAAATATATGGTCCAAATGAACTGGAAAGGAAGCTACATTTCCCCTTCAGAAATGTACAAGCAAAGCAAAACCAAATAAAAGCAGAAAACTTCACCGGCAATTAACATTAATAGCAGCAAGTTATGGGGACTGAGGGATGTACAAGACACTCTAGCAATACGGCTGACCTCCACAGAGAACAAAAGGGATGCCTACAAGGACCTTTCAGGTAGGGCCAACATCTCGGAAGTTCCCCGGTTACCATGCAGGGAAGTAGGAACTGGAGTCGAGGCCTTTTCTCACAGCCACAAGGATTCCTAGTAAGAAGGTACAGGAAAAAAGGCCCTTACCTTCTCAGGGAGAGCACTAGCCTTCCTTTATCCACAAGGCAGCAGAGTACAGGCTTGTGCCTTATCACCATGTCAAAGGAACCTTCAATGAACTAAAACAGAGGTCTTCCTCTGGCAACTCAGGACGCCCCTTCCCAGTGAGGTTAACCATAGAGCTGCCTCCAGATTCTGGTTACTAACAACCTTTCTGATACAGCAGGTCTATGCTCCTACACAGACAGAGAGTGACATTGGCCCCATTCCATGGGTGTTCAGAAGGTCTCTTCCCTTTACTTTTAAGGCACTTGCTCAGATAAGGGGTAGGAAGGACCCCTTCAATGAGGAAATAGTCCACTATCCAGAAAAGTTTGCAACAAGGACTGCAATATCTGCCTGCAAAGCATATTCCTGGCAAAAAGAAAATATAGCAAAAAATGTTTAGAATGTTCCCATGGGGTATAATCTCAGACACCGACAACCTTCTCCTCTTACATCCCAACACTCAGACTTGCAAGATATTCACTTATATATCCAAACTGGAAGCCACACACTCTCCAGCCAAGACCGGAATAGCTGGTCAAGGAGGAGAAAGTCAACACTTGCACCACACCACAAGGAACACACAAGCCCTCCAGAACGCACACCAGCACTGCCTTCACAAAAAAACACAAACCACCCACTCACCTTCCCAGAGGCTCTCAATAAATATCTACCCAAAAAGAGACCTCCAAGGCAGAAATGGACTCAACCACAACAACACACCACTAATCACAAGACACATAACTCTCCTAAACAGTATGCCACTCAACCAAAGCCCCCAAGGCAAAACAGCATGCCCAACACACTAGTCATAGGTGACTCGATAGTGAAGCACACTGATGTCCCACTCACTAGGTTGAGTATGGAGAAAGTAACAGTCAGCTGCCTGTCAGGTGTCAGGATCCACCACATAACGCACGCACTCAGGTCCCTTAACAAAAGGTACAAATATGACTCTGTCATTGTAGATGTGGGTGTGAAGGACCCGAGACATACCTCCCTGGACTATACAAAAAGAGACATGGAGGAGCTCTCAGATTATTTAGCCCAGGCGGGTATGGCCCTAGTCCTGAGCAGCATCCTACTATCACCCAGAATTATATCACAGTACAACCAGAAAATGATTGATTTCAACAACTAGCTAAGTTTCTGGTGTCATTCTAAGGAGAGCCAGTATCTGCCTGCCTGGGATGACAGACAGACAGACCACGATGCTTTGCCAGAGATGGCCTGCATCTGTCACCCCTGGGCTTCCAGATACTGGCCAAGGCTCTTGCTACCCCTATAGTGTCTTTTTTAGGTGGTGTTCCAAAGACCAAATTACCACCATAACAGCTACAAAACAAATGCAATCTGAGGGTCATACTGCTCAACGCTAGAAGTCTGTATCTCAAAATGCACTCACTCGATGCACTCCTTAAAATGGAGAATATCGACATTTGTCCTGTAACAGAGACGTGGTTCAAGGCAGCAGAAAGCACCCCTGCACTACCAGGCTATAACTCATTCCACACCTTTCGACCCCAGAACTTGGATCGAAGCTCCAAAGGCAGTTGTGTTTCCATATTCATAAAGGATGTGCACACCTCCAAACTGGTAGCCCAACATGACGCATGACAGATACTTCAGGTGCAGCTAACACTGGGTAAGACAGTGATTCAGGTCGTAGTCTGTTATAGGTCCCCAACCATGTCCCAAGACTCTCACTCCACATTCCTAAGCACTGTGGAGAATATTAGGGTCCAACCTAACTCTCATACTAGGCGACTTCCAACTACCCCTCCATTAACTGGGAAAGCTACTCATGTACCAATACACTTGCCCAACATTTCCTGGAATTCATTGATTCTAATGTCCGAGACCAGCTCGTTCTTACCCTCACTAGAGGTAGCAACATCCTTGACCTGGTTATTACTAAAAATGGGCGACCGTTGCTCTACACCAATAGTCAACTCCTCCCTGGTTAGATCAGACCACAAACTAATCACCTTGGAAATCCACATCCCTCCCCTCACAAAGGTAACCACCATGATAAACGTCTCCAAAGCTAACTTTGGGCTCCTAAAAACAGAGGTGTCTAACTTCAGAGCACCCATGCAAATGGAGAATAGTTGCATGACCGCCAAATCAAACACCAATGCACTGTACGAACACGTACACAAATGCATGGATCTTGCCATACCCAACGGAGCCAACATGCTCTCCTCCAAAAAAAGGAAGCCAACCTGGTGGTCCTCTGCCATAAACAAACTCTACAACAGGAGGAGGAAACTGATGCAGAATAAAGTTAAGTCCCAAGACTGGAAAAACTCCCCTTATCAGACTCAACAAAAAGATGAGATCCCTCATCAAATCCCCTAATGCTAGCTATGAAAACAGAATTGCAGCAGACAGTAAAGACAACCACAAGGCCTTCTATAGTTATGTAAAGAATCCCCACGGCAATACCCAGATTTGCTTTGAGCTACTGCACAATGGTACCTCCTATACTGAGCCAACAGATACTGCCAATATAACGGCCGACAGATTCGGTGCCAACTTTATCCCCCCCCCCCAATGGGCCAATTACAATACCAGTAGATTGCCAAGCACCCAGTATTACTGCTGCCCAAGTTAAAAAAGTACAGTCCAAGGCAAAAATACAGCTTCTATGGGACCTGACAATATCACTGGCTGTGTTCTACATGAACTACAGAGTGAACTGGCACCTCACCTGTGTGCCCTGTTCAATCACAACCTCACCTCAAGCTTTGTCCCTACCGAATGGCGCACTGCTACAGTCATCCCTCTCCACAAAGGAGGAGCGACTACAGAACCTGGGAACTATCGCCCCATTAGCCTGACAAGTCTGATATGCAAAGCTAGGGAACACATCATCGTGGACCTAATAAACAAGGATATAGGGAATCTCCAACCTCTGGATCCCACACAGTTTGGTTTTGTGAAGGGCAGATCATACCTGCACAACTAGGTTGACTTCTTTGAGCCAGACACCAGAGCTGTGGATGAAAGCAAGGTGGTTCATGCAGCCTACCTGGATCTGGCCAAGGCCTTTGATACCATTCCCCACTCAGGGATCACAGAAAAACTAACTAAGCTAGGCAGCAACCTCTATATCACTTGGTGGATTTCAAACTGGCTCACAGAGAGAACCCACAGTGTGAAAGTAGCTGACTCCAAGTCAGACTGCCGACCAGTCACGAGTTGAGTCCTACAGGGATCGGTCCTGGATCCTCTCCTGTTTGGTATCTACTTCTCAGAAGTCCAAGCCAACACGAAGGGACTCTGGCTGATAAAGTCCGCAGATGATTGCAAGTTGGGAGCCATTATCAACTCTCCAAGTGATGCTGACATCCTACAAAAAGGCCTCACTCTGACCAACAACTGGTGTCAGGACCATGAGCTTAAGGTCAATGCCAAAAAATGTGTTGTCATCCCCTTTAGAAAAAACCCAGTTCCCATGAATTACCACATTGATGGTAGTCCACTGAACACAGAAGGCGTTATAAGAGATCTGGGAACACAGGTTGACAGCAACCTCTCTTATAACCACCATACTGCCACTGTGGTCAGAAACTCCTTCCATGTGGCACATCTCACTACTAAGTGTTTTGCAGCCAGGAAGAAAGAGCTCATTGTCTCTCTCTACTCTTCCCTCATTAGGCAATTCATAGAGTACAATGATCCATTTGGCATGTACCTCACTAGGCACCTGCAACAACTGGTGAGGCCACAAAAGTACCTCACAAAGAGGATCCTAGGCCTTAAACACTTGTCTTATATAGACAGACTCAAAACATTCCAACTATTCTCTGTCTCATATCGCCTACTTAGAGGTGATCTCTGCTTGACTTACAAAGCCATGTCTGACCCAGCTCTGTTAGAAATGCTACATCTAAAGAAATCCCAATCTCTTCGCATCACACACTCCACAGAACTCAACCTCATTACCACAATCAAAAGACCGTGCTGTAGGGACAGGTTCATAACCCAGAGACTGCCCATGCTATGGAATAGACTTCCCATACATGTCAAACAGAGCACTTCACTGGCCCTCTTCAAGAGAAATCTTGATGAGTGGATGGGAAATAGAAATTTCACCCTGGGAATCACTCCAGTGGCTCTACTCGACAGAGGCACTGGGAACGAAGGTCGGGTGGCACGATGCCAGGGTAATCCTATGGGCTAGGCTTGTAAAAGCTCCAGGGCCATTAGCCTAGTACACACCTATGAACCCAAGAACCTATGAATATAGCCAATGTCAAAAGAACAAAGCCATATCTGTCACCTTGAAGAAGATACCCATCACAATAGCTCTACTTGACAGAGGCACTGGGAACGAAGGTCGGGTGGCATGATGCCAGGGTAATCCTATGGGCTAGGCTTGTAAAAGCTCCAGGGCCATTAGCCTAGTACGCACCTATGAACCCACGAACCTATGAACATAGCCAATGTCAAAAGAACAAAGCCATATCTGTCACCTTGAAGAAGATAGCCATCACAATATCAAGAAGAACCCATACCACGATTCCACAAAAGCAGAATCTCTAGAGTCAGAACAAGGGCCTCCTTGATCCCAAACTTAGAAGAGTCCCGACTATGGGCCTTAATGACTTAAGTAGGAAGGTCTGAAATCTGTTTATATGAGATGCACAATACACCATCTTGAGCCCCATTATGACAAAGGAATATATACTTTCCTGCCAAACATTTGCACATTCCAGGCTATCCTGCCAATCAGGCAGGAAGGGAGTGTGGCTTTTGGGCATAATGAAGGCCCACTAAGACCATGTGTAATCAATCTTAGAATGGTTAGACAAAAATATCACTCCAATCTGCTGAGGACCAGAAGCAAACTTCAACCCTCCTAGGAACTATATAGGCAGACTGAGAATACTTCCAAGATTATTAGCATATGCAAAGACCATCTCCAAAGGAAAGATGTTCAGGGAGCTGGGTAATGGGTCCCAAAGAACCATCTTAGACATAGATTAAGCAATCTCTTAAATGCCATAAAACTTCCCTGAAAGAGGCATCTCCCTACTTGGTGTGGAAAGGAAAAAAAGGCTCTGAATCTTCATCTCTCTCTCTCTCTCTCTATACATATATATATATATATATATATCTATATCTATATATATATCTATATATATATATATATATATATATATATATATATATATATATATATCCATATATAGATATAGATATATATATAGATATATAGATATATCTATATATACGGATCTACTTCATTACGACAGCCCACTTCACCGAAACCCAAAACAACGAGACCACAACAATGAAACCCCACAACAACGAACATTCACAACAACGTAACCCAAAACCACGAAACACAAACATCACAAACACACACATACACACAACAACCCCAAAGTACCTAACACACAATACTACAAACTGTATAGGAAGGGGGGCAAGACACAAGGCACACCCACACATTACATTCCCAAACACACACCACACTCACAGCACACACACCACTACCCCTCAAACACACACTTACACATTCATACGTACCTGCATCGCAATACCAGCACCGCTAGATCACAGTCCCGTAATGCCTGAATGTAAATTTCGCACTCATAACTCCAACATCGCACAAACAGACACACAAGGCACACTCACACCCATACATTACATTCCCTCACAAACACCCACCACACTCAACACACACTTACAGACACCACTACCCCTCAAACAGACACTTACACATATATACTTACGGGCTTCGGAAAGTACAGTTTTGTACCTACCATAAATGTAGATGTCCAATAGGTATGCATCTGCAGTCATAACATATGGGTTTGTCCTGCCTCAGGCAGCCCTTCGGTCGGCCGGATTCCAAAGTCTGGGTCTGGCCTCGGCTGATGTCGCACTTTCCCCGACATCAGAGCGCCTGGGGTATAAAAGCATCAGCCGACGCCATTTTCCTCAGTTTTTCTTGCCCCAGATGCCAGGTGCCCTCTATGAAGGCTAAATTTGGATAAAATGCCAAAAAATTCCAAACATATTGCAAAAATATATACATATATATATATATATATATATATATATATATATATATATATATATATACATACATACAAACAAATACACCATAACAGATTCCCCCAGCTAGCTAATGGAGGGGTAAGCACCCTAGGAATACCACAGAGGGGAAGGAGGGAGGGTAAACCTGACTGCAGATGCATACCTATCGGACATCTACATTTATGGTAGGTACAAAACTGTACTATGTCCTTCAAGGATGCATCTGCAGTCATAACATATGGGTAGAATACCATAGCCAATCTGGGGGTGGAGGTACTAAGAAAATGATGGTGTAGTTAAGATACCCTGCAGGACTGCTGTAGCAAAACCTGCTCTGGAGTATAAAGGTAAATTGTAATGCTTGGCAAATGAAATTGACAATTTAATGCCCTCATGGAAAGAGTTGCAGAAGTATATACTTTCTTTCCCCATCTCTCTAAATCTCTAGACTCCCTTTCAGAAGGTAGAGGATTTTTATCAGTGGCAGCTGCAACCCCTTTTGGGCCCTGGGAAATAGTTTCTGGGTCTGCAGTGTGGGCCTTGTACAGGTGTAGATGAGAATCCGGAACCCTGTAGTACCTATCTGGTTTGGCAGGAGCCGGAGGGAGAGAATCAGGGGCTGTACTATCAGAGTACACATCATCAATAACATTCAAAACAGGAGGTATAGCTAAAGGCCTATGCTGAGGTAAATGTAAAAAGATCCTTAATCTCTTTCTGGAATCAGAAAATTCCTGGCCCTGCCATTGAAAATGTTCTCTCATAGAATGCAGTGTCTCACCAAATGAAAACTCTTCAGGAGGGGAGGCCGAAGGAATATATTCTTCAGCATCAGAATCCTCGTAGGCCGAATAAGCCTCCTCCTGGTGGTCTGACAACACACATCCATCCGTAGACTCATGTGAAGAGTGGGGATAAGAGGGCTCAACCCTGTGCCTTTTGTCTGGTGGTGGTAGAGAGCCCCTGTCCGGGTGAGGTTGAGAACCTCTAATTAAAGAGATAAGATCCTCTGCTAGGCTGAGAATCTGAGAGCCAGTAGAAGGCCTCTGAGAGGTAGTCTTGGGAGGCAAAGCTTTAGCAAGTTTAGCAGCTTTAGCCCTAGAAAAGGCCTTAATGGACATGGATGCAGGGGGGGTCTGGCTGCACCACGTGCAGGAGTAGACTTGTCTAAAGGAATGGTGTCGGACATGTCCTGGACACCGGTTTCAGTAGGTAATTCAATAACCGACTCGGCTGGAGCCTCCGGGGCCGAGGTAGTCAGTTGAGTGGATTCGGTAATAGGAAGCACCGAGGACTCGGTTTCAGCCGAAACTGAGACACTTGCGGTAGGCCTGACCGTTGTTTCAGCCGAAACCGCAGGCCGCGAGGGTCGGTCCTTGTCCTTCCGTTTTTTAACCACATGCGAAGTCGGAGTCTCCGACGGCATCTTGTACGCAAAATTAGCCCCAAAAAATTCCTCTGCAAACTCTGACCAACGTCTAAGAGTTCGTCGGTTGAAGGAAGCACAGGCTGAGCAGGCCGAGACGTCGTGGTCTGGGCCTAAGCAAGGGAGGCAGTAAGAGTGGAAATCCTTATGAGGTATTTGTTTCCCACAAGTTAAACAATTATTTACTTTATCTGACATCGGCTGAGGCAAGAAAGAGTCCCCAACGGGGTACTTGGCTTTTTTGAAGTCTTCGGTAGCTGAATCACAGGAGCTGGCCGACCGACACTTGAGAACTGCTTCTGCTTCGGGCACCACGCGGCAAGAAAGACTGGGGAAAATGGCGTTGGCTGATGCTTTTATACCCCAGGCGGTCTGACGTCGGGGAAAGTGCGACATCAGCCGAGGCCAGACCCAGACTTTGGAATCCGGCCGACCGAAGGGCTGCCTGAGGCAGAACAACCCATATGTTATGACTGCAGATACATCCTTGAAGGACATCACCAGAAGCGCTAAACACAATCCCGTAATGTTGGGATTTTAAATTTTGTGTTTCTGGGGTTTTGATGTTCTACAGTGTCGAACATCTGGTCCCGATCTTCCAGGTTTCGTTCATATGAAGGGAACCCATATATACACATATACATATATAGAGACACACACACACACACACACCCACACACACAAAATTAAATTCAATTAAAATAAACATATAAAGAAAAAAAAGAGTAATGACAGAGTGCGCAGCCTTGTTGAAATTGCTCTTCCCTAGTCAAACTGTAAAGGACTATAATCAGTTTTGTCAAAAAGCTCTAGAAACCTTCTGCCACTAATAAAATACCAACAGGCACAAGAAGCAGAATGATGAAGTCTGTAGAAAGATAGCATGAGCAAACAGTCAAGAATTTAAAACAGTGTCTTCATGTTAACAGCAAGAAGCTAGCTAAGACAACTGAGAATGCTTAGAAGGGGAACTAACTTCAAACAGCGGACTGGACTGAACAGTCTACATACGACTGGACCAACAACTTCCCTCTACAGTGGACAAAGTTATTGAGATAAAAAGTTCATGTCCCTAACTGTTGCAAACGAGAAAGAAATTGATAACATTTTCTTCAGACCATGTGGGTGACCTACAAACATTTCAAGATGTTATTGATATGAAGCAAAAACTCTAGTGTTGAAGCCAAGATCAAGTGTTTAGAATCAGCCTAAGTGATTCTGAAGACGGTGTGAGTCATGAAAGGACTTCATAAGTGGTAACCGCAGACATGATGGGTTAAATCAATGTGTGGTCTTTAGCTAGATGCCCCTCATAGCAAGAGTTAATCTTCCCAAACATAAGAGACACAGAAAGAGCATGCCATGTCTCTGCTCCCCCCCCCTCAAACACAACTTTTCATGAACCATACAGTTAAAGAGTAAAATATCCTATGAGGAAATGCTACTGAAGAATTACTCTGGGGTGACATTTTTTTTTAAGTTTAGTTACTTGCAATTAATACTGAATGTGCAAATATTGTTAAATGGAATTTAAGTACACCAGCCATTCAAAACTGTACATTGTCTAACAAATCTAAAATTGTATGGCTGATATGCAGGTCTATGTAACTTTTTATCCATGCTGGATAAACACATTTTATTAATTTAAAAAAAAAAAAGAATATTTCTCAAAAAAAGAAAGAAGATAAACGAATGTCTCCCTAATGGTCATTCAAATGGTCTCAGCAAGGGGAAGTTCTGTATACTCCAGCTCTAGCCTACGATAGTGCAAGTAATCTACAGGCACATATTGGACATTGAGCCAACATCAATCTGCCACTGCACTGAAGTCTATACAGGCGAAATCCTTCACCAGTGAACAGCCCTACCAAGAAATAGACGGTGTCTGACAATTAAGTGTGATCATTAATGTGCCACTATCCCAAGGATTTCTCCTTTTGTGGCAAAATAGTGATCTCTGAGATTTGGTGCATGCACTGGAGACATGGTTCCCAACAATTGTGGGTGTAGAGGGGCTTGTCCCTTGGAGAAAAAAATGTTTATTGTGGTTTCTGAGTACTAAGATGTATTGTGATCACATTTACGAATGTCAATCAGAAAATGCATTTTATTCATGGAGATGGAGTATAGACTCTGATACAAGCTCACCCATGGCTTTTCCTTCTTCATAGCTGACCTGTCCAGCAAGACTGAGGACCACGTCTTATGATAAGAAGTCTCAGCTCTACTTATCCCTAATCAGAGAAAGGATGGCTCAACGGACAACTCTCCTTTATCAAGCTGGATGAACTTAGGACTGAACCAGTTCTTATAATGTAGGACCCAGAAGGCCTCAGAGAACACCGATCTACCTCTGCCAGAATTAAATTACAGTATTCCTTCCAGCAATGCCCATTTATCAAACTCAGGCTCAATACTGGCCATCAAAAGGACACTTCAACCAGTCCCATACGGATCCTTTTCAGAATTCTTACTTTTTCTGCACTATAAATAAAGCACAGGCCAAGTGAACTCATGAATATTTTACCAGTGATGGAAAAGAGTGAGATTCCAGCTGTGAGAATATGAAAAAGAACCCGCAGGGGATGAACACGTTTATGTAGTCAGTGGATGAAGAGTTTTGTCAGACAACACGCAGCTACTAAGTGCAGGGACTTCCATAAACAAAGATGCCAAATGCTGACATATGCAGAGGATAAACCCAAACAAGGGACCTCCCAATGCAGGCCTTCAATGTTAGAGGTCTTCGCAAAGCAAAATCCTTTGATATGACAACGAGCAAGTTATAATCAGTTTTTAGAATTTGTGAATTTATCATAAAAAAAAAAAAAAAAAACAATCATCACTCAACAACCTTAACTGTTTACTTGTTCTTTTATTAAAATTAATGTTTTAAAAATGTAATCATCTTATCTCTGTAATCAGCTGATGGTAATTTCAGTTTTGTTTTACTGAGTATTCCTGAAGCATGCAACTGAAGCCTATGATACTATTCCTGTGCAGTTGATTTAAAGCTGGAAGTCTATGTCATACCACCTTGCACTATTCCAGTAAAAACAGATAATTTCTAACCTTTTGAAAGTATCCACACACTATTTATGTATGTCGTACACTGGTATGAAGCAGGATACACATAAGCAAGGAAGGTAACTTGGACAAAAGTAACCATAATGAAAGCACAATCTGACCAAAAACTTGGTTAAAAAGGCTAGATCATGAAACTTTAAATAGGTTCTCCCTTTCCTCAAGGTGCAATGCCCTGGGAACTTACGAGTTGATTATATTGAATGTTTTGCATGAGAAGGGGTTGAGAGACTTGTGAAATAACATAAGAAAATGTGTAGAAGAGACTACACCAATGTTAAAGTCGGGCAAGGTTTTACTACAGCTATTCTGCAGCATAATTTGTGTAACTTAAGTTGACAGGAGGACACATCAACAAGTTATGTGAAATTACTCACATTGAAAGAATTTCTGATAAAATATATTTAATCACTATTTAAAGAAAAGGGCATTACTGTGTTACACCAACCCTTATAAACATATGCGGGTCTACTATAAACAACAAAGATTAGTTGAACCCAAAACATTGAGAGACCGCAAGTCAAAAGAGAGAGACTCCCAAGGTTGCAACTACAAAAAAAAAAAAAAACGCACACATTTCTTTTACAGGAGCAAGCTCCCACAAAATCTCACATCCCAAAACTATTTATACCAAGTCTGAGATTATGCAAGCTCAAGGAGAGAAAATGAGTATAAAGCAACTTATTTCATGCTTCATGAAATACAACATCCATTCTTCCTTGTTTTTCTGTCTTTTCCCAAAAAAAGTGAAGATTCCTCTTTCTTTGTATTAAAAATAATCTTTGTCTAAACATATTTTAACTTCTCTGTTTTAAACAGCTACTTTTCTTATTCTACTACCATGTTGTTCTACTTATTTTTCATTTATTTTTATTACTTTATTATGTACTCTCTTCCTCTTTGCTACACTCTCTTTCAACAATTAAAACACATTTTCTTGCATTTTTCTTCATAAGCACTCCATCAATATATCTAGTTCTCATAATATACTCTCACATCTTGGTCCCTTAAAATCTTACGTTTGCTTTTTAGCTTATCTGTTTTAGTAATCTTTCCAGTCAATGTTTTTATTCCTTTCCCTGCTTTTATTACTTCTCTGTCATACCCTATTCTATCCCATATTCCTTTCCCTGCTTTTGTTACTTTTCTGTCATACCCTACTCTAGCCCATACTGCGTTATGATCTGAAAATGCAAGTCATTTCAACCCCACTCATTTCTTTTATGTCTTTTAAATATACAACATAATCTGTTTAATAAGTCCCCTTTTATATTTCCATTCTCGATTTGTTTTTTTCTATTTTAACTCTCCATGTCTTATAACTTCCCATCACTTAAATATCTTATTTTTCCTCTTAAATTTTTCCACCATACTAATTGACATATTTAATAGAGCAAAATTTAAGTTCTTCACACATTTTTTTCCTCTCTGTCATACTAGTGCATCCTTGCACGTTTTCTTTTTCCTTACATCACCCACTAGTAGTCTTCCAGGCAGTACTAGCACCACAGTACCACAAGATATAGTCCTCTGTAAGTGCTGTAGCTACTGACTATTCATCTGTGCTACCCAGCTGGAATATGCAATTACACAAATTAAAATATAAAGGAAACAAAGTAAAACAAAAAGAGGAAGTGAATCTTTTTACAATTTGATAACTTTACCACAACTGTCATTTGACCTCCTAGGAGTAGCAGGACTTGTAGCTTGCCCCAGTATGCATGTGCAAAGTGGCGGATCTTCACACCTGCTTTAGTAAGATCTGCTCTGCTCTCCTCCTACCCCCATTCCTGGTCAACCCTCTGGTGTGCTTACCTTTATACACCCCTAATTCCACCCCACCTTTTACAAATCAATTAACAGCATTCTTAATACGTACCCACAACACTATCTAAAAACATCACCCAACTAAAACTTTTATTTCATACTCTCCAGCATTCTTATACAAGTCGTATTTTTATCTAAAAGGATCCTGCTTCCAATATCCCATGCCTTACATTTATAAGCTATTAACAACCCCTCTCCCACCCACCACTTACACTCTTACCAGCTGTGCATGGCTAACATCATACTGTACTACACTTTACTCCTACCATCACTTCTGTAAAATTTATAGTAGTCTGTACCTTTACTCAATGAAAACAACTGAGACGGTTCATCGGATAACGGACATTCCTTTACTGCATACAAAGTAGACATCTAGTATAACAATGAAAGATACACATGTAACAA
This sequence comes from Protopterus annectens, assembly GCF_019279795.1. Classification (NCBI taxonomy): domain Eukaryota; kingdom Metazoa; phylum Chordata; order Ceratodontiformes; family Protopteridae; genus Protopterus; species Protopterus annectens. The sequence goes on from NC_056729.1 coordinate 47,425,088, forward strand.
AACCACACTTCAGCTTACAACATCAAACTGTAAGAATCAATGTCCCTCATACAAAAGAAGTCCAATCTTTATAGTCTCTTTCCTGCCTGCATCAGCAGTTTAGAGAATTTGCCATAAGTCTTTCTTTTGAAGCTGGTTTGCTGACAGTTTGTTTTCCATATCTCACACATTCTGTTCCTGAAGAATAACTCCTCGGCCTTGCTCTTACCTTGCACGTCCTGTTGACGAAACACAGCCGCATACAAGAGTGCATATCTTGACCTGCTTGTAGATAGAGAATTTCACAAACTGCATAGTTTATAAAAGATAAAATATTTTACTTCTGACTTTTGATAACAATGAATGCCAAGGTATATGCTTTTGCCAAGAGATTAAACTAAGTGCACTTTGTACTACACTGAAAGCAGAATGTTTATTTTACATTTTCAGAAAAATATACTGAAAGCCATTGTTAACCTGTTCATTACTGAAGACAGAATATTTCAACTCTCACAATTCCTTCTTTTCAAATTAAAAGGTGGAAAATGACTGTTCATTTTTTACTTCAGTTGCACACATTGAAACTTTTTCCAATTTACTTATGTTAGCCATCATGATTTGCTGGTTGATGATTCGCAAATGACAACTTGGATAACAATTCCAGATAGTTAATATGACTATAATGCCTAACACTACTAGTACATGATGTACTAACCAATTTAACATTTTTTTTTCCTGATTTTGACCAACCAGTAAAGATATCCCACCAATTGTGAGCAGTGTCTTTTTTGGTCTTTTTAGCCAAACTAAGTAATTTATCTTTTGCAATTATGCTTAATGACTCATAATACAGAATACTTTTATTTATTTTTCCTAAGTACACTCTGAGAATTACGGTATTATTCATTATGTTTTTTTAAATTATCCAGTGATACAGATATATTGGGAAGCTGTATTAAGTCATGATTCCAATTTATGGAAGTATTTACCTCTATGGTTTTAGTAAACACACTAGCTCACTCTTCAGCTAGTAAGCAGGACGAAACGCGCTTTATTTTTATTGTTGGTTTGCAGTGTGTGTGTACTTTTTAGTCTTTTTTGTGAGTGTTTGCTTTTAGATTAAACATCATTGGTTTGCTTACTACTCTCATTGCCTTCTTCACTAGTTCGTTGTCTTTACCTCCAGCAGTTTGTACAAGATGTTTATGACAAGTCATGCAAAAAGCAACATTTAAATAAAACACTTCTATATATTCTGTGACAATTCTGTCTTTATTTAGTAAAAACTTACGGGTACAAACATTCTGATTATACTATGTATTGAAATAATTCTACACATCTACATATGATTCAGACACATCAACAGTAAAATACTTAGTGCACTTCTTGGCATTTCCATGAATTGCAATCATTGTTAAAAAAAAAAAAAAAAAAAAAAAACAGAAGAAAATATTTACCACAAATGTTCAGGACAAGGTGGCCAGTCTTGACACGAAGATCAGTTGTGGAAGAATTTTCTGCTGTCAGTCACTAGATGCTGGTGATGTTAGGTCAGGCAGTATGACTCACATCTCGTATTTCAACAAATGTGTGAAGAAAAATTACTGTATTGCCCTGTACTGCACCGCAGTGTTTACGTCCGCAAGGCAATGGATGAAGTAGTAGGAAAAAAAGAGTCAACTCAAAAGAAGAACTGTGCAGGAATGTTGCACTGTGAAAGGCACCTCCACAGGTCACACCTCCCTGATTTGTTCAAACTGGCCTGGTCTCGCCACTGTAAAATGTACGTACTACTCTAAAAGGTAGTCTGTACTTTTACTCAATGAAAACAACTGAGACAGTTCATCTGATGACATTCCTTTGCTGCATACGAAGTAGACATCTAGTATAACAATGAAAGATACACATGTAACAAAACCGTACTTCACAAGTCCAATCTTTATAGTCTCTTTCCTGCCTGCATCAGCAGTTTAGAGAATTTGCCAGAATAAGTCTTTCTTTTGAAGCTGGTTTGCTGACAGTTTGTTTTCCATATTTCTTTGTTTTCCATATTTCACACATTCTGTTCCTGAAGAATAACTCCTCAGCCTTGCTCTTATCCTGCACATCCTGTTGACAAAACACAGCTGCATACAAGAGTTCATCTTGACCTGCTTGCAGATAAAGAATTTCACAAACTGCATAGTTTATAAAAGATAAAATATTTTACTTCTGACTTCTAATAACAATGAATGCCAAGCTATATGCTTTTGCCAAGAGTTTAAACTAAGTGCACTCTGTACTACACAAAGCAGAATATTTATTTTACATTTTCAGAAAAATATACTGAAAGCCAGTGTTAACCTGTTCATTACTGAAGGCAAAATATTTCAACTATCACAACTTCAATAGACTAAACAAAAATTAATCACTTCACCTGCTACTGTATAACCTACTGCAACCAAAATATACAAAGCCATCTCAGCATATTCATCTCAAGCTATATTTCTACTTATAACCCTGCAAAACATTCACATTTAATATTTAAACTACTACAAAAACTACTGCACACCTCAATCCCTATCACACTACAATTACTACTGTGTGGTAAAGTATAGTTGTGTAAAATCTTACCATAACTTTAGATGTCCATCTCTTCTATATACTGCTGTATCCATAACATGAGGGAGTCTGACTCTAGTTGACTCGTACGTCCGGCCTTTTTACAAAAGTTAAATGCTACTGTGAAGGTCCATGCGACAGCCTGCATCACTCAGCGCACGTCAGTCATAAACGGATGTCTGGTATAAAGCAAATGTCAGCACGCACCTACCTTAGAAATGAATGCTGCCGGGAACCCAGCAACTACGGAGTGGGTACTCAGGAGTGTCAGGGAAAAAGGCAGGGTGGGAAACTATACAGCAGCATACAGAAGAGAAGGACATCTAAGGTTATGGTAAGATTTTACAGAACTACATTATGTCCTTCTATTCATATGCTGCTGTATCCATAACATGAGGGAGAGTGCAAAAGCTCATGTTGCTAAGAACTGGGTGGGGGAGCAGAGACATTTTCCACAAAGCCATGAAGAATGGCCCTGGCAAATTCTGCCCTAGAGCTTGAAATGATATCCAACTTGTAGTGTTTGGTGAAAATGGGGACAGGTGACCATGTAGCTGCTTCTAAAATGGCAGCTGTATCTAAACCCTTAAGGAAGGCACCAGAGGAGGACAGAGCTCTAGTGGAGTGTGCCCACAATGGAGAGGGAAGCCTTTTGCCATGGGATGTGTAACAAAAGGAAATAGTTTTTGGGAGATCCAAGAGGAAATGGTTTGCTTGGAAAAAGGGTGCCCCTGGGCTACTGGGTGATAGGAGACTAACAGCCCATCTGATTTATGAACGGATTTGGTTTTGGCCAAATAATAGCAGAGTGGTCTATGTACATCTAAGGTGTGAAGGATCCTTTCACCAGAGGTCTGTGGTGTAGGAAGATTGATAGCCTGGTTCAAGGAAAGTTCATTAACTACCTTGGGCATGAAGGATGGGTTGGTACATAAGCAGAACACAGCAACAAAAGAACGAAATAGCAGCAACACACCAAACAGCCAGTACTTTTCTTCTCCTTTAATGTGAAATGATCTGGTACCTCGGCAATTCGCCTTCAAGGATCACAATTAATTGCTGCACAATGTCAGCTTTTATAATAAATATTCAAACAATCAATTAATCAATTTTCCAATAAATGTCACAAAAAGAAGAAACATTTAAAGTGACCTTATGAATAATAATAAATATCACAAATAAATACATATTTTGAAACAATACATTCTTCATAAACTTATGTACAAATTAAATACAATATTTATAAATTATTTATAGAATTATTTCCAAGTATTGTATAATAGTTAAACTCCATCAAATGCCCAATTCTAAATTTAAACCAAAAGGTTTTAAAGTGTTGAACTTCAGAATCATCCTAGTTTCCAGCTCTAGTAGCTTATTAGAAATATTTTCACCACTATTAATAAAAGGCTTCCCTAGAACTCCATATTTTAAGCTGTCAGCTTTCCCCTCATGAATTTCCAAAAAATGCTTGGCTACAGGGCTAAGTAAATTCGAATTTCGAACATCTCTCAAATGTTCCAAAATCCTGACTCTGACCATTCTCTTCGTTTGTCCAATATACCAAGTGTTATGACAACTACAAGTTAAAGCATACACTACCCCAATAGATTTGCAATTGAAGTAATGCCTAGGGGTATGGTTGATGTTGTTGATAGAATTAATATTAATAACCCTATCACAGAGACTACAAGAACTACATCTAAATGTTCCTACACTAATGGCCCGGGGAACTTTTTTACTGCAACAGTTGTTATTTAGTATATCCTTTAAATTTTTTCCTTTTTTAAACGAAAATGTGATGTGATATGGAAAAAATTCACCTATACCTTCATCCTCACTGACCAAGTACCAAAATCTTTTGATTAAAGAAACAAATTTTTCAGAAAAAGTTGTGTACTTGGTCACAAAAAATATATCCTCCACATTTCTTTCCTTTTTTAAGGGACCAGAAACATCAGATTTAAACTTTATAGGATATCTGTCCTTATTCTTGTTCATCACTTTATCCATAACATCTAACAACTGTTTTTTGTCATACCCTCTTTCCATTAGTCTCAGATAAACCTCATTTAGTTCATAACCCAACTCACACTCCATGCTAGTATGTGAATGAATTCTTTTAAATTCCCCAAAAGGTAAAGCTTTCAGCAAATGAGGGGGATGCATACTAGAAGCATGCAAAAACATGTTAACTGACGTGCTCTTTCTGAAAGGTCTGAACTCAACAACATTATTTCTTATGAATAAAGTTAGATCCAAGTAATTTATTTCATTTCTATTCATTTCATAAGAAAATGAAAGATTATGTTCATTGTCGTTCAGAATTTCAAAAAGTCACAAAATTCATGCATGTCCCCCTTACAAATGAAGATTAAATCATCAATGAAGCGCTTGTATACAACTACCTTATGCTTAAAAAATTCAGTGGGATATAAGAATCTCTTTTCAAAGAAATCCATGTATACAACAGCATACACAGGAGCAAAAGCTGCCCCCATTGCTGTTCCCTTGATTTGTAAAAAATATTCATTGTTAAACATGAAGTAGTTATGGGTTAAGCAAAATTCTAATAGTGTGATCAAAAAATTGGTCCTAGGACCCTCACCTAATATATTGTAAATAGCCTCGAGTCCCCACCTTTTATCAATATTCGTGTACAAAGATTTGACGTCGATAGTCACCCAATAATAAACATTATTCCAACTAATCTTAGAAATAACATCAATCAAATCTTGAGTATTACTAATATGGGCACTAACCTTATTTAAATGGACTTTTAACTGAGAGTAAAAAAAAATATTAACATTCTCCATAAAGGAGCCTATCCCTGAAACTATCGGCCTCCCGGGAGGCTCAACCAAATCTTTGTGGACTTTAGGTAAAGCATATAATATAGGTGTGGTCGGATCTTTAACATACATCTTTTTGACATCACTTTGTGAAAAAAATCCTAGTCGTTCTCCCCTTTCCAATAAAAATAACAATCCTTCATTATAAGCTTTGAGGGGATCACCTTCAAGTTTTTGATATTCTTCACCATTAGAAAGTAGTCTATAAACCATCCTACAATAATCAGGTCTATTTAAAATAACCCAATTACCCCCCTTATCAGCACACTTGAAAATATACTGATCTTTTAGGCCTTTAAGATTTTTTAAGGCTTGCCATTCCTTTCTGTTCAGATTAAAATGTTTTTTTTCCTTACAAAATTCCATGAATAATGCCTCCGTTTCTTTAAGAAGCACCTTCTGGAAGATTGTAATAGCTGGAACTGAAATGACTGGTGTAAAATTACTTTTGACATTTTTAAATTTAGGCATCTCCAACTTACCATAACCAGTCAGATAATTCACATTAGAAACAATATCAATTTCAGAACAAACTGAACAGTCATTGTTTTCATCAAAATCACATTCATCATATTCATAATTATATATGGATAGATTCATTAAACTATCATCAAGTTCAATTTCCTCAGAACGTTCATCATGATCTTCATTTAAAACATTCAAATTAACAAATTTTTTGAAATATACTCTCAGCAAAAGTTTGCGAATGAATGCCTTAACTTCCAAATAAATATCAGCAAAAGTTGGAAAAAACGTTGGAACAAATTTGCTCCCTTTGCTTAATACATTAAACATGTCATTATCCATACACAAATTAGACAAATTAATGCATTCCAATGAAAATACATTTTGGGGAGTTCTATACAAAATTTCTGTTGTCAAACCTTCACTTGTAACGGACTCGCCCCTTGCGGCCATTTCTCCCATTCCTTCCCTTATTGCGATTGTCATTTTGAAAATTCACATTGTCAGTAAAGGTGGAATTGGAAGCCTCATTGGTAGCTTCAGAGACATCCCTGTTAGAAGCCCGGTTCGTTGTAACAGTCCTGGCAAACGACACATTTTTAGCAGCAGTGTTTTGTTCCATGGAGGAAAAAGAAGACGCTGAAAAATCTCTTCGCTTAGAGCCGCGTGTCCAGCTCCTCCCCCTGGACCGATTACGCACAGGTTCACGCTGCCAGCTGAAAATTATACCTGTATCATAGTCCTTTAAGTCCCGGACTAATTTTCCACGCTTTTTAAGCACAGTGTCAGCTTCCAATTTACTGATTTTCTCATTAATGTCAACCATTTGAACTCTATAGTTGACTTCAGCTAAGAGTTCATTCTGCAACACTGAGATTTCTTGCTTAAGTTTATCATGAGACCTTTTATTACGCTTTACCAGTGTACGGAGCCAACCTAAAGTACACTGGAGAGAAGTTTGCTTCCACTCTTCTAACAAATCGGACTCATCGTCCAAAAAAGGTGCAGCAGGCAATTTATCTACCCGTAGCCCTCTGGGGGTAACATTCAGGCTTAAATATTTTTCCAACAATCTAGTATCGAAATAAAGAGCAACTTCTTTGGCCATTAGTTTATTTAACAAAACGAACCGGCCATCTGCATCCGTGTTTCCCCCCAAATTCCAAGGATCATTGTTAGTATACTTTTTATCACGTTCCGACACCATCTCCAAAAATGATAAAGTATCCAAACCAGAGCTCCGTTCGGAGCTCCCATTATGTGACATAGATAGAGTTAACGGAAACAAACGAATTTGAAATAATTCAAGAAAAGTACCCCAGGAAAAGTACGGCTTGGACCAAAAAGTAGCAAAACACAGCAACAAAAGAACGAAAAAGCAGCAACACACCAAACAGCCAGTACTTTTCTTCTCCTTTAATGTGAAATGATCTGGTACCACGGCAATTCGCCTTCAAGGATCACAATTAATTGCTGCACAATGTCAGCTTTTATAATAAATATTCAAACAATCAATTAATCAATTTTCCAATAAATGTCACAAAAAGAAGAAACATTAAAAGTGACCTTATGAATAATAATAAATATCACGAATAAATACATATTTTGAAACAATACATTCTTCATAAACTTATGTACAAATTAAATACAATATTTATAAATTATTTATAGAATTATTTCCAAGTATTGTATAATAGTTAAACTCCATCAAATGCCCAATTCTAAATTTAAACCAAAAGGTTTTAAAGTGTTGAACTTCAGAATCATCCTGGTTCCATATCACATCACATTTTCGTTTAAAAAAGGAAAAAATTTAAAGGATATACTAAATAACAACTGTTGCAGTAAAAAAGTTCCCCGGGTCATTAGTGTAGGAACATTTAGATGTAGTTCTTGTAGTCTCTGTGATAGGGTTATTAATATTAATTCTATCAACATCATCAACCATACCCCTAGGCATTACTTCAATTGCAAATCTATTGGGGTAGTGTATGCTTTAACTTGTAGTTGTCATAACACTTGGTATATTGGACAAACGAAGAGAATGGTCAGCGTCAGGATTTTGGAACATTTGAGAGATGTTCGAAATTCGAATTTACTTAGCCCTGTAGCCAAGCATTTTTTGGAAATTCATGAGGGGAAAGCTGACAGCTTAAAATATGGAGTTCTAGGGAAGCCTTTTATTAATAGTGGTGAAAATATTTCTAATAAGCTACTAGAGCTGGAAACTAGGATGATTCTGAAGTTCAACACTTTAAAACCTTTTGGTTTAAATTTAGAATTGGGCATTTGATGGAGTTTAACTATTACACAATACTTGGAAATAATTCTATAAATAATTTATAAATATTGTATTTAATTTGTACATAAGTTTATGAAGAATGTATTGTTTCAAAATATGTATTTATTCGTGATATTTATTATTATTCATAAGGTCACTTTAAATGTTTCTTCTTTTTGTGACATTTATTGGAAAATTGATTAATTGATTGTTTGAATATTTATTATAAAAGCTGACATTGTGCAGCAATTAATTGTGATCCTTGAAGGCGAATTGCCGAGGTACCAGATCATTTCACATTAAAGGAGAAGAAAAGTACTGGCTGTATGGTGTGTTGCTGGTACATAAGCAGACCCTGGCCTTTTGGAAAACTGTAAAAGGGGGAGAGGCCATGAGGGCCTGTAGTTCAGAGACCTGTCTGGCTGATGTAAGGGCCACCAAGAGAGTAGTTTTCCCGAGTACAGTGTTGGACAGTGCAGTCCCTAGCCGGCTCAAAGGGCAGTAAGGTCAGCTTTTCCAAAACAAAAGTACGATCCCAAGGAGGGGAATGGGTTTTCTTGGAGGTCTAATGTGTAGTACCCCTTTTTAAAGAGAGTCTGACTTCTAGTCTGAAAGCCAAAGGAGGGGAGAGTGGTAAGCATGCTGAGATGGCAGATAGATGTGCTTTAACTGTGAAATATAATGAGCCAGTGTTCATCGGCTCATGCAGGTAAGACAAGACCACTGGAGGCTCTACAGCCAGTGGCTGAAAATGTTGTTTTAGACACCAAACAGAAAACCTTTTCCACTTGGATAGATATGATTTTCTGGTAGTGGGTTTTCTGGCATCCTGCCAAACCAGAAGCATGTCCTCGGTATAAGTTGTCTAAAGGGAATCAATGCCCTATCACCCACAGTGTAAGGCTCAGGGTGGATATTTGGGGGTTGAGAATTTCCTTCTCCTGTGTGACTAGGTTCATGATGTGGGGTAACTTGTGGCGATTGCCCATGGCTAGATGATGCAGAAAGGGGAACCAATGCTGCCTTGGCCAAAAGATGGTTACCAAGAGGATTTGAGGTTGCTCTCTCAATCTTCAGCAGAACTTTCTGTATGAGAGGGAAGGGTGGAATGCATAAGAAAACATCCCCTTCCATGGGAAGGGGACAGCATTCACCTTCCATACCCTGGGAGAGAATATTTTGGTGCAGAAGGTTGAGAGTGGTCTGTTCAAGGGGGAGGCAAAAAGGTCTACCTGAAGTATACCCCATCAATGGATCAGGTCCAGGAACACATCCCTGTTTAGCATCCATTTGTGGGATTGTGTCATGGACCTCCTTAGAGCATCTGCCATCACATTCTCTGCCGAAGGTATGTAGATGGCTAAAAGGTTAATTGTCTCTCTTGGGTGATCTCTTATGCCTGTTCAGCCAGTCTGCATAGGAGGTAGGACTTTGTGCCCCCCCCCCATTTGTTGATGTACCACAACAGAGTGGTGTTTGTCTGTGTATCATCTCAGTACACTTGGGAGTATCTGAGCCTTGAAGATTTGCAGGGCAAATATCAAGGCTCTCATCTCCTTTATATTGATGTGTTCCCTCTGTTGGGCAACGATCCGAGTGTCTCTCGCTCTCCATTCTCCTTGGGTTGTACCCCAACCTGTGTCTGAAGCATCTGTGTACAGATCCTGGTTGGGGGAAAGGGGTTGCAGGGGAAGGCCTGGACTGGCAGAGATCTGGAAAATTCACCCCTTCAGTTCCCTGAGACAGTGCAAAAGTTGTTTCCAGATTACCATTGGAATTTCCTCATGTGTAGGTTTGCTAATGGTACCATGGGAAACTCCCCAGATGACAGGGACTGGAGCAGAAGAATATCCTAGAAATAAGAGGAGAGGGACAGAATCTTGTCTGGAGGAAGACAGGCCATCATTTGTCCTGTAAGAATCTTGCAACCTAAGAAGACATGATCCTGAAAGAGTGTGTTTTGAAGCTGGAGTAGAGGGACAGGACCTAGAGGGGGTCTGCTTCCTGGAATCTTTTTTTCCCTTTGGAAGAAGTATGTCAGGAAGGCCTTTTCATAAAAGAAGTTTTAGTTTGGTAGTTCCTCTGGAAGCGGAGAACCAGGGATGCAAAAATGTGCCATAGGTCCTGAAGTTCTTTGCCCTTCACCTGAAGGGCCTTACAAAGTTCAGCAGCCGCTGTAACAATCACATCCTTGTTATTCAAGGGTGTGTCCATAAATTTGGATTTAATGTCATTTGGCAGAGGCTGTAGCCTAAGCCAGGAATATCTCCTAATGACAGAACCTGAGGCAGCAGCCGTTGCTCAGGCATCCACTGTGTCATAACTACACTTTATAGAGTGTCTAGTGACTTGACTGCAGGAATTTAACAAGCTGGCAACGTTAGCTTTACTGGGGGAATCAGGTACGTCACCCAAATGTTTAACAGCATCACTGAGAAGGGCCAAAGAATATGAGTTTGACAGTTAATAGCTCTCACAGATAAAGTGGCAGAAGTGCAGACTTTTTTGCCTAGTCTTTCCATTACTCTACTTTCCTTATCTGAGGGTAAGAGGGAAGTGGAGGAGAGAAGCCTGGAGGTTTTCTCTGCAGCTACAAAGACAGTTGATGGACCTGCAGACGGAGCCTTGAAGAGGAATTTTTGCATCATCAGGAATTTTATAAAATCTATCTAGACGTTTAGTTGCAGGGGCTGGGAATCTGGAGCTTTAGAGGCAGCCAGGAAGGCATCCAGAAAAACAATAGGAACTGCAGATGGGTTGGTGACTCAATTTGTAAGTGATCTTAACACCCGTTTTAAGTCTCAGTGACCTGATTGCAGTCCCATTTAAAAAAGTCCTTTATTTTTACTACTGTTTCCCCAAAGGTAATGTGTTCGCCAGGGGAATCAGTTCCATTTGACTCCTCCTCTGGAAAGGCACACCCCAGAGAAGAGGCAATTTGGGATATATAAGTGAGGAATTCATCTCCTGAAGAATCCACTTCTTCAGAGGAAATATCCGCTAAAAGTTCGCCCTTAGGGGGGGGGGGTTGAAGGGGTCTGAGCAGGGGCAGTGGCCTGGCATATGGCTAGGAAGGCATTAAGTAAGCCTTGGGTAAAGGCTTGCCAATCAGGAGTTTGGTCAGACGATATGGATGGTTGAGAAGAAGGAACATATTTTGTTTTTTGCTTCTTCATGGGAACCTCCGACATAGAAGTATCTGTTATTCAATGCAGAGGAGGAGGACCAGATGTCAGGTAGAACTCCAAAATATCTGAAATAATGTCTTCATAAATGACAATTTGGGAAACCTCGCACAGGCCCTCGGAAATAATGATCCTTGGTCATACCCCCTTCACCCCTCCCCCCCTCCCCGGCGCCAGAGTTGGATGCCTGGGACTCCCTATGGGATGTGCTGGCGGCTTCCTTGACTGCTTCCTCCCAGGTACCCATCAGTAGAAGATTCGTGGATTCCAACTCAGACACCAGGCCCTCCCCGATCTCGAGAGGCATGGTCGGAATAGTGGGCACAGCTGTAGGATCAGGTCGAGAATTCTTAGCTTTTTTCGTGGGCAGCTCTTCCGAGGTACCCGACGTCAGATCCATGTCTTTATTTTATTTTTTTATTTAACATTTATTTTACCAGGATATATCCGACTGGACACTAGGTGTCCATTTTCAGCAGAGTCCTAGGGGAGAAAAGTTCCAAGAAGTTAACAATGTGAATACATAGGTTATTAAAGCTTGACAGTTGATTGCAATAATATAAGTTAGATAACAAAAGGTAGAATAACATATAAAGCAGAAAAAAAGTTAAATGCAAAACAATCTCATAGAACAGTCAGATCATCACATACATTCTAGTACTAGTAAAGTATGTGTACATAAGGTATTCAGAAATAGGTAGATATTTACATTTATAAAAATATACAATGCACACAGCTGTCAGTGTAGAGTGAGCATCAGAAGTAGGCACATCTTTATAATATATACAGAGTACTCAAATCCACATATGTGACAGTAACAAGTGAAGCATCAGAGGCTTTCGGTGGTAAGCTGTCTACAGTAGGGTGAGGATTCGGGTAGGGTCATTGCAGTTGCAGCGAGGGTTAGAATAGAGGTATGATTTAAGGAGGTCTTTAAATATGGTTGTGCGATTTTGTAAACTGAGGTCAGTGGGGAGGGTGTTCCATGCTTTTGCGATGTCAAAGGAGAATAGGGCTTCCCCAGAGATGTTCTTACATGGATTGGCTTCAATCAGGGATTTGTTACTGGATAGTAGTGCCCTGTTGGGAGTTGTGAAAATTTACCATGCCAGCTAGGGCAGGGGTTCTGTCAGGATGGTAAAGAATTTGATGAGCTAGTGGTAGCGTAGTAAATTTGGAAATTCTAACCAGTGTAGTTTAAGTAGGGATTGGCAGTGGTGGGAGTGTGATTTAGAATTGGCTGCGAACCTAGCTATTTTATTGTAGCATATAAAGACTTTAGTAAGGTCGGTTTTATTAAAGTTGGTTAGAACTGGAGAGGCATAAAGTAATGATGACAGGACATATGAGTTCTGGCTATGGTAGATCTAGACGCGGGGGGGGGGGGGTTAGGAACTGTTTGCTACGATAGAAGCATCCTAGCTTCTTGTGTACTTTAGAGAGAGAGTTAGGGATACGTGTTTTTTGTATTTGAGTTGTTGATCAACTGTGATGCCAAGGAGTTTGGCCTCAGCTACTTGGGTGATGAGGGTGTTATTGGTTGAGAGAATGGTGAAGGTGGGGTCATTGTGCTTGGCTAGATGGAATAGCATTAACCGTGTTTTTCTGGGGTTTAGTATAATTTGGTAATTGTTTAGCCAGTTTTCTATTTCAGTAAAGGATTCTTGGGCGTCACTTTGTAGAAGATGGATGTGGTTGCCGAGCAGATTAGGATTGTATCGCCTGCATACTGGACAATATCGGCTTTAGTGGTTGCTAAGTGAAGATTGTTTGTAAATATGTTAAAGAGAAGGGGACCTAGGATTGAGCTATGGGGGGTGCTACATGTGACGGGGAGTGGGGGGGGGATAGGGAGTTCACCCATTTGACAGACTGTGAACGGTTGCTTAGTTAACTATTGAACCAGTTCAGAGTGGGGTTGTCAAGGCTGAGTTTGGAGAGGCAGGTCAGGAGTTTGTTGTGGGAAACTGTGTTGAATGCCTTGGATAAGTCTACGAAGGTGGCGGAGACCAGTTTTCCTTGGTTTCTGTACGAGTTAATGGTGTTGGAGAAGTTAATTAGAGCAGTACTGGTGCTAGGTTGTTGGTTAGTAAGTGGGTAAGGAGTTGATGGTGGATACACTTTTCTAGAATCTTAGATACGGGTGATAGGACGGTAGTTGGAGAGGTCAGTTGAAGGGGCACCCTTGTGGAGGGGGATGATAAATGTGGTTTTCCACAAGGATGGAACAGTGCATGCAGAAACAGATCTATTAATGAGTAGGGAATGGGATAGGCAATGGCCTTGGATGCGATTTGGAGATATTCAGCTGGTAAGTTGGCAGCAGCGAGAGTGGTTGGTTTGAGTTTTGCTAAGAGTTTTTGAATGGTAGAAGTTTGTACTGGTTTGAGTGAGAAGGGGGTGGAGTTAGTCTGGCATTTTGGGGTTTGTGGTTGGGTTGTGGGTGATGTATCATTCACAGGTTTCATTATGAAAGAGGTAAAATAGTTACTGAAGTTTGTGAATATGTCAGGGTCTGGGCCTTCAGTGTTTGGTGGTGGTGTAGTGGCTTTTCCGGGTTGGAGGATGTTATTCACTGCAGCCCAAAATTTCTGTGGGTTGTTATTGTGTTTCCTTTGTAAGGAAATATAGTGATTTTGTTTGTCCATCTTGACCTGCCTTTTTGTTTTATTTCTATGTTCGGAGATGATTTGTCTAGTTTCGGGTGTTTTGTATTGTCGCCAAGTTTTCCATGCTTTGCCCCTATCCTTAAGTAGGTTCTCTGTGGATTTCTCTAGCCAGGCTCCTAAGGGTTTTGGGAACAAAAGCCCGACAGATTTCCCAAGTGGTGTGGTTGTGGTCTTGGCCTAGACAGAATAGGCAGAGCTCGTGTGAGTCTTTATGTGGAATCTGCCTTCCACACCGACACTTGCCCTTTCTACCTGATATTAACCCACAAAACACCTGTGGGTTATCACTGTTGTGGTCAGCCCAAATACCAGATTTAATGTTTTTTTTGCATTGGCTGCCGTCACCTGTAGTCTGATATCAGGTCGTCAATGCTATAAAACAAGGCAGCCAACGTCATTTCATCAGTTTTTCTTGCCCTAACCCATCAGAAGCACAAGGAAATAGGGAAAAGTGGTCCAGGTGGCTAAAAGCCACCGTGGGAAGCTTATGTCCCCCTAGGGGAAGATGCTATATGGGGGATGGAGGGAGGAAAACCAGGACTGCAACACTGAATACACTCAAACATCTACACTTATGGTAGGTATACACAACTGTACTATGTTCTTCATGTTTCACTGTTGCAGTCATGACCTGTGGAAGGATTCCCAAAGCTGAGGAGAAGGGTGGATGGATAGGTTAGAGTCCTAGGCATGGGTCAAGCAGGCCCTGCAGAACTGCAGAGGCAAACCCTGCCCTAGACTTAGAAATAAATAGGTAGGTGGTAATGCTTTGTAAAGGTATGGACAGAGGTCCAGGTGGCAGCTTCCAAGATGTCCCTGGCAGGGACTCCTCTGAGGAAGGCTGTGGAAGTGGAGACTGCCCTAGTGGAATGGGCACTGATAGACTTGGGGGGAGGTTCCCATGTAGTCTGTAGCAGAAATGGATACAGTGTGATATCCATTTGGAAATGGTTTGTTTGGAAATGGGCTTCCCCTCTGCCCAAGGGGCAATGTTGACCAGTAGTTGCTCTGTTTTTCTGAATGGTATCTGAGTTGTCTGTGCACGTCTAGCGAGTGTAGAATTCTTTCCCCCTTGTTTTGAGGGTTGGGAAAGAAGGTGGGTAGGTGTATAGCCTTGGTCGATGTTCACATCAGATACCACCTTGGGCATAAAAGAGGGGTTAGTCCTCACGGAGACCCTGTCTGCATGGAAAATGATGAAAGGCTCAACAGCCATGAGAGCTTGAAGTTTTAGCTATCACCTCAGCCAGAAGGGTATCAGTAGGAAGGCAGTCTTCCAGGAGAGGTATTTCAATTTTGTAGAAGCAGCAGGTTCGAAAGGAGGTAGGGTTAGTTTTTCTAGAACATAATTCAGGTCCCAGGGTGGCATGGGAGGCCTTCTGGGAGTTCTGATGTTACAAGTCCCTCTGAGGAATTGCTTAATCAAAGGATGAGAGAAGAGGGGTGGGTCTGAATTGTAATGTGCAGAAATGACTGAGGCATGGATTTTAATAGAGGAGAAAGAGAGGCCACTGCTGAGCAACTCGGCTAGGTAATCCAAGATAAGAGGGATGGAAGGATGGGAGGTACTGGCCCCTTTGCACTGGTTCCAGGAGCAGAATCTTTTCCATTTCCCTGCATATGACTTTCTGGTGCTGGGTCTTCTGGCCTCTTTGAGGAGGTCTAGGACCTGTTTGCTTAACAAGGACTCCTTGCTATCTTTTAAGGTATAAGCCATGCTGAAAGACTGAGAGTCTGCAAGTCTGGGTGCAGTATCTTCCCATCACCTGGGTCAAGAGGTCTGAGATCAGGGGAAGCTGCTTGGGAGCTGTAAGGTCAGGCTGCACAGTAAAGGGTACCAATGCTGTCTGGGCCAATCTGGAGCAATGAGGATGGCCTTTGGTCTCTCCACCCTTATTTTGATCAGTATCTTGGGAATAAGGGGCAGAGGAGGGAACGCATACACAAAGAGGAAGTTCCAGGGGAAGGTCAAGGCAGCCACCTTCCATGCTAGGACGGGATACTCCCTGGTACAGAACTTTTACAGCTGGTGGTTGAGGTGCAAGGCAAAGAGATCCACTTCCGGAGTCCCCCATTACGGAGTGATTTGCAGAAAGATTTCCCTGTGGTGCTGTCATTTGTGGGGGTCTAGTACATTTCTGCTTGGGTGGTCTGCCAGGGTGTTGTTGACCCTTGGTAGGTACTGGGCAATTAGGTATAGACCCATGAAGGTGGCTGTAAGCCAAAGGCTCATGGCTAACCTGCACAGGGGGTAGGACTGTGTCCTCCCTGTTTGTTGATGTACCACATTACTGTGGTGTAGTCTGTTTTTATAAGGAGAACCCCTAGCCTGAGATGGGGTTTGAAAGATGTCAGAGCCTGTTGTACTGCCATCATTTCTTTCTGATTGATGTGCACGTGAAGTTGCTGGACATCCCAAAGACCTTGGGTGCACCTGCCTGGTAGGTGAGTGCCCCAAGCAATGTCTGAGGTGTCGGTGGTGATGATCTGGC
Source organism: Protopterus annectens (assembly GCF_019279795.1). NCBI lineage: Eukaryota > Metazoa > Chordata > Ceratodontiformes > Protopteridae > Protopterus > Protopterus annectens. The sequence goes on from NC_056729.1 coordinate 47,441,612, forward strand.
CAGAAGGGCGGAGGATGAAGGGAAGACTGTTGTTCCTGGCACAGGCCTCTGCCCCACAAGAGAAACCCGGCCCTTACACATGGGATCAGAGGAAGAGAGGTCTCTAGGGACCGAGAGTGCTGGCAAAAAAGGTTCTTTAAATACCACTGAAGTTTTCTCATGTGAAGCCTGGCCAGAGGTATAAGAAGGATGCAAGATGCCATGTATCCCAGGGCTTGTAGGAACTTTCTCGCAGTGAGTTGACTTCTGGAAGCCAGCTGGGTACAGTAGAGAGGCAAGAAGCTCTGCTTTTCTGGGGATAGGAAGGCCATTTGGGATGCTGTGTCTAGCACAGCTCCCCAGAAAATGATCTTCCTGGTGGGGTTTTACTTTGATTTCTTCTCTCTGATGGTGAACCCTAGGGAAATTAAGAGTGATTTGACAAAGAGAAGGTCCTGGAGCAGCTTTTCCTTGCACTCTGCCTAAATGAGGCAGTCGTCCGGTAAGAGTAAACCTGTATACTTCTCGGTCTGCAGAATGCTATGGCCGGGGCCAAGCATTTGGTGAATACTCTGGGAGCAGTAGATAAGCCAAAGGGCAGTGTAGAGTGTTGTGAGCCTGCTGTGAAACGCAGGAATTTCCTGCACGATTCCCTGATGGGGATATAGAGATAGGCATCTTTTAGGTTTAGGGTCACTACCCAGGCATTTTTTATTAGCATAGGCAGCAGCTGCTGCAAAGTTAGCATTATGAATCTGGGGACCACCAGGGAGGTGTTCAGAATGAATAGATCGAGGATGGGACGCCGAGTGCCTCCTTTTCTGGTAACAAGGAATAGTCAGGAATAAAAGTCTTTGCCTGTTTGATCTGAGGGGACAGGTTCCACTGCCCCCCTGGGATATTAGAGTTTGGACCCGTTCCAATGCCTCTGCCCACTGATTTAGAGGCAAGTCTGGGTACCCTCTTGGAATTGAGAGTTCACTGAAAAAGAATTTGTATCCCTGATAAATGATCTTTAAGACCCATTGGTCCTTTGTTAGAGAAAGCCAATTGCCTTTGAAGAGGGAGAGCCATCCTCCTAGTTTTTGATGAGTGAAGGGAGGGCACAGGGGGGAGTCATTGTGAGTGTTTGCCATAGAAGATTGGCTTAGAACTCCCTGCCTTAGAGACAGAAGTGGTCCATTGTTTGCTTCTCTGCTGGCCCTGGGATAGGGGCCTGGATGGTCTGTCCCTGCAGGGCTTACCTTGGCCCTGTCTGCTAGGTGCAGGGAAGGCCCAGTTTTTTGAGAGAAAGTTCATGCTGAATCTGGGAGGTTGAACCTGAAAGAAATCTTTTACTGTTTGCACAGATTTTGCTTTGTTTTCCATCTTTTTAAGCGCCTCTTCTGCTTTTTCCCTAAACAAGCGCTCCTTATCTAGGGGTGCATCAATAAGTTTAGACTTGACATGATCAGGGAGAGGTTGTTCCTTCAGCCATGCATGTCTCCTAATAACAGATCCTGTCACTGCTGCCCTGCTAGAGGCTTCTAGGGCGTCATACCACATTGCAATGAGTGGTTGGCCACTTGATAAGCAGAGTGCAGTAAATCTGCTAACTCTTCTGGATTGCCACAGTCAGGAAAGGTAGCAATCTTCTGTTTTAATAGTTCCCAAGTGTGTTGTTGATATTTTAACATATGGAACTGGCAATTGAGTGATCTGATGGCTAAGGTTGCATTACCCCATATGTCTAGAGTGCTGGAGTCCTTGTCAGAAGGAAGAGGATTCCTGGCAGAACTAGTCTTAGCTCCTTTAGGTCCTTGTGTAATGACCTCTGGGTCTGCAGCAAGATTCCTGTACAGGTATTTATGAGAATCTGGTACTCTGTAGTACCTGTCAGGTTTTCTGGGAGCAGGAGGGAGGACATCAGGGGCTAAGCTGGATTCATGGAAAACATCATCCACCACTTCCAAAATAGGGGGGAATGGCCAGGGGTTTGTGCTGAGGCAGGTCCAAAACTCTCTAAGTCTTTTCTTAGACTGTGGGAAGTCCTGAGATTCCCAATGGAAATGTTCCCTGAGGGAGTGAAGGATTTCCCCAAAGGAAATGTCCTCTGGAGGGGAGGCAGATGGGATGGATTCCTCTGCATCTGAATCCTCATAAGTTAAGGGATGCTGTTCCTCCTCAAAAACTGAATAGTCAGATTCCTCAGAATCCTATTCTGTCATAATTTCTGGAGAAGGGTGCCTTTTCCTTTTAGAAATTGTGGCCTGACTACCCCATATAAGGGAGATGAGAGCCTCAGCCATTTTAAGCATTTGTGCTTGGGGTGGTGGAGCAGTAGCAAGATGGTGGCTAGAACCAGGTTTTCTCGGAGTGGCTTGGCTTCTAGGCCTGAGAGAATCGGTCAGTCTGATAGAAACAGTAGTCGGATGTGAAGACATAGGTTTTTGTCTAGATTTGGTAGTGCGAAAGGCCTCCTCGGAAGCCGGTGCCTGCATCGTGGCTCCGGACCCAACCGAGGCAGCGACAGCCAAAGGCTCGGAAGGTGAAGAAGATTTCTGCAGCATACCAGACTCCGAAAGGGTCTTGGTAGAGGCCTGCATAGATATCAAATTGGGCATCAGGGGCTGCGAAAGTGCCTCACTGAATTCCAGAGAACTGATGACCTGCTTAGCGGTAGCATTGTCAGAAGGTTTAGCCTTATGTGGTCTATCTTTATCTCTACGTTTTTTCGAAATGTCCACAGATTGTTGGCTGACGGATGGCATATTGGAATGCAAAGACAGAACACGAAAATAACTGCCTACAAAAAGAGCTCTACGGCGAATGGTTCTCGCATTAAAGATGGCACAGAACCGGCAACGGGGGACGTTGTGGTCTGGGCCTAAACAAGTGACGCAGTAAAAATGGAAGCCTCGGTGTGGGATCTGCTTTCCACAGGTGAGACAATTGTTAACTTTTGCGGACATTGGTTAGTGCAAAAAAAAAAAGGATCCCCAATGGGGTACTTAGCTTTAGACGTTTTCAGATGAAATTCAACTTCTGGTAGTGACCGACAGGAACTCATGTGAACTGCTTCTGCTACGGGCTCCATGGCAAAAAAGACTGATGTAATGATGTTGGCTGCCTTGCTTTATAGCACTGATGACCTGACATCAGACTACAGGCGACTGCAGCAGACGCAAAAAAACACTGACTCTGGTATTTGGGTTGACCGAGGGCTACCACAGCAGGGATAACTCACAGGTGATGACTGCAACAGTGAAACACGAAGAACATCAATAATAATCATGCAGAACATTATACCCATAAAGTAGCAGAAAGTATTCTAAGAATTAAACTAACACGAGAATGGAGAAAAGATTCTGCTGACAGGGATGACTGCAATTAGGGATACAGACAACAGGCAAAAGCGGGCCAGAATTTAATGGAGAAAACTGGCAGTGGAACCAAGGTAGCAAAAAACTAGAGGGGGAAAGATGCCAAAAATGTATTTGGACTGCAGGTTAGAGATTGCCTTCCCTATCAGGTACTAATACCACAGTATAGGCAAAGAGAAAGAAATAGGGGGGTCCTGAATGAAAGACCAGCACTGGTAGAGTTTTTAATAGAATCTGGAACAGAAGCTGCCATTAAAAAAGGAATAATTAGTAGACCATATAAAATACTGCATGCTAACTATAAGAATCAATCAGAGGAGGTTAGGAAGGATTTTGAAGGGAGACTGGATAAACAATTCACAAAGAAACAATGGCAGGATATATGTATCTCTCACAAATATGCAACAAAATCTAGAAGATTTATGACTCTTACTTGGAAATGTTTATATAGATATTTTTATATCCCAAGAAGACTCGAGAATTTTTCTTTAGGCAGACAGTAAATGCTGGAGGTGTGAAGGGGAAGAAAGAGGTAATTGAAAACATATTTTCTGGGAGTGAGGTGAATTGGTGGACTTTAAAGATTCCCTGCGGGATGCACTATCGGAAGTGCTGAGTGGGCAGATGGTCTGATGAGGGAAATGATTTTTTTGAGCTATGATACAGAATCGAATTGCCTAGACATGGTAAGGCCTTGCTATGTCTAAAAATGGTGGCTGCCAAAAAAGCAATTAAACCAACTATGCTGGAAAAAGTGAATATAGTAACAGAGATAAAACAACTGGAATCAAGATCTTTAGAAAACGGTAGGAGCAAACTGCATAGGAAAAATGGGAACTGTAGGAACAATACATACAAGGGAGAAATAAGGTCTAAAAGGTGGCAAGGCTTGAAACAGCTATGTAATGTTTGAGTGAGAAAGATTGGATAGATTATAAGTGATGTATAATGTTTGCAAGTGGGAGCTTCTCTGTATGGTTTGTGATGTGAAATGTTTGGGACTAGGACTGTGGCAGTGTGGTTTGTTTTCATTTATATAAATGTATGACTGCCTATGTAGTAAGTGATGGTTTAATAAAGCGGTTTCTTGTTTAAAAAAGGCAGGAATTGAATAATTTATGTAATAGTGCTTAGGTTGTATGATGTATCAAAATATGAGAAATACAGTGTTTGTTATGTTACTATACTTCTGATTATTTTTATATGAAAATAAAATTGCCTATATCACAAGTGATAATTCAATAAAGGTGTTTGAAGAAAAAAAAAATCAGAAAGCTCTTCCAAGTACAATATTGCAAGGAAGCTCATATCATTGCTGGAGCCTTCCTGTGTCGTGACAGAGTGCTCTTCAAACTATCTGGAGATATATATACAGCTGAGTATATTTTTCTGGCACTTCAGAGTTGTGTACTGGTAATTGTTGTTTGACTAATTTTATATCACAGCTAGCTGACTTCATAGTTGTGCACTGTTATTTTTGATTCACTGTATAGTTTTTCAGATCTCTGCTGAAGGTGTTGGTTTTCCCATACCCACCCTCCCTATTCATGTCTTGTTGTTTAAATTTGGAGGCTTTTGCAGTTGCCCGCCCCCACTGTAAATTTCATCTGGAACACTCCCCCCAGTCCCATCTCTAACTCATTCTACCTAATAAGACTCCTTCTGCACTTGTTTTTAGTCCGTTTTAATTTAATTGCACTTTTTAAACTGTTTGGTCTAACATTACTACATACTCAAATGTGCTAGCTTGCACTGCATTTGAATTGTTTTTACTGTTTTAGCTACTTTTCTGTATATATATTTTAAAAAAATTACCTTTCCTGTAACTAGTGTAGGCCAGATTCAGATTTGCTGTATCCAGGACTGTATGTAAGCTTCTGAGCCCCCCCCCCAAGCTTTCTGTGTTGGAGGGGAAGCCTTCTAGATTATCAGTGGGAGTGGTAAGCATTAGTTAACCTATCTACCACATAAGGAGTGGTTCTGGCCCAGAAAGTGTAGTTATTGTCCATTTGGGCAGTTTTTACATCTCGCTCAACTTTCTGATTTAAAAGCCTGCATTTGCACTTATTTCCCCAGGTACAGCGGTAGCGTTGTTACCTCACAGCAAGAGGTTCTCCTGTTCAATTCATGGCTGGAGTGCCTTCTGTGTGGAGTCTGCATGTCCTCCCCACGGTCGAGTGGCCTTCGAAAGACATGCGTGAATGGGCATGCCTTCGCTGAAGGTTTGGCATCGGGCTGGCAACTCGGCACCAAAAAAAAAAAAAAAAAAAAATCGACTGCCAATCATTAGCGGACCGGAGTTCCGCTGTGGCGACCCCTAAAGTACAGTTGTGTACACTTACCATAAATGTAGATGTTTGAGTGTATTCACTGTTGCAGTCATTACATTTGGGTAATTTGCTGGCAGGTTGCCCTCAGTCGGCCTGAATCCCAAAGTCTTGGGTCCTGTGTCAGTTGCTGTCTTCTCTTCCATGACATCAGGTCGTCAGGGGTATAAAACATGCAGCCGACGTCATTTTCTTTAGTCTTTCTTGCCGTGTGGTGCCTGAAGCAGAAGCATTTCGCAAGTGCCGATCGGCCGACTACTGAAATATTCGAGTTTGAGTTTCAGAACCGAAGTCTTCACTAAAGCCAAGTACCCCATTGGGAAAACTTTTCTTGCTTTTTACCGATGTCAGAAAAAGTTACTAATTGTGTTACTTGTGGGAAGCAAATACCTCTTAAGGATTTCCATTTATACTGTATTCCTTGCTTAGGCCCTCATCACAACGTGCCTGGCTGTCGGTTTTGTGCTAGATTTAACTAACGCACTATTAAGCATTGGTATATTTTTGCATCAAAGTATTTTGGAAACAGATTTAACTACCCAGAAATGTTGTCGGATAGCAATCAGACTACTGGAGTACATAAAAAACATAAAGAAAAGGACAGAGAAAGGCAGTTGAGAATGATACCCGCTACCTTCGAGTCGCAGGCCTCTACTGACACCCATGTGGAGTCTGGCATGCCACAAGATACTCAAGGAATTGGACCCACTGATGCATCTCCCTCAGATGGGTCCGTAGCCGCTGAGCAGGCACCAGCTTCTGAGGGTGTATTCAGACCTCAACATTTGTATATCAAACCGACGACAGCTGCAAAACCAAAGACAAAAGCAACTTCTGGAACTAAAAAAATGACGCATGAGCCATTTGCACAGGCCTCTATGCCTAAAAAACAGATGATCAAAATGGGTGAAGACCTTATTACCTTGATCAGGGGTGCCCCATCCCCCTCCAGATAAGAGGCCTTGGCAAGACACTGATTATGAATCTTCAGATCAGGTTTCAATTTCTTCTGATTCCTCTTCTGATCAGGAATTATCTATACCTCCCTATGAGGATTCTGATGCTGAGGAGTCTATTCCATCTGCATCTCCTCCTGAGGATTATTCATTTGGAGAAATCTTGCATACTTTGAGGGAGCATTTTCACTGGGAGAGTCAAGACTTCTCAGAATCAAAAACGAGGCTCAAGGATTTCCTTATTCTCCCTCAGCAAAAGCCTTTAGCCATTCCTCCTGTTTTAAACATTGTGGATGATGTGTTTTCGGAGTCAAGTTTGACCCCTGACTCCTTACCTCCGGCTCCCAGTAAGCCTGACAGATATTACAGGGTCCCTGACTCACAAAAATTTTTATTTAGAAACCCTGCTGCTGTCCCTGAAACTGTCACAGGGTCCAAAGGGAGTTAAGGCCTCAACAGCAAAAAATCCTACCCCCTGACAGAGATTCAAGGGCACTAGACAGATGGGGAAAAAAGGTTTATACATCTTCAACCTTGGCAATCAGGGCCTTAAACGGTCAATTTCATATGCTTAAGTACCAACAACATGTTATGGGATTGCTGAAACAGAAAATGATGTTGATTTCAGAATGTGCAGAAAATAAAGAATTGCAGGAATTATTGCATGCAGCCGAACAAGTTGGAAAGCATATGTTGCAATGTGGTTTTGATTCCTTAGAGGCCTCGTGCAGGGCCGCAGTTACTGGATCTGTGATTAGGAGGCATGCCTGGTTAAAGGAACAAAATTTGTCTGATCATGTTAAAGCTAAATAGCATGATTCTCCATTTGGTATTAAGGCAGAAGAGGTTTTAAAGAAAATGGAAGAGAAAGCTAAGTTTATGCAAACTGTTAAAGACTTCTTACAAGTGCAGCCACCCAGATTCAGTAGACACTGGCCTACAAAAAACTGGTCCTTTCCTGTGTCAGACAGAGCTCAAAGGGGGAAAATCCAGACGCCCTAAGGGTTCCAGATACCAGGCACAAGATTCATACAGGTCAAAGCAATGGGGCACTTCCACCTCCAAATCTGGAAGAGATAAAGTGCAAACCTACAGAAAGCAATCCCAATGACTTCCCTCTGCCTACACCAAGCACTTATCTTTTGGCAGCACCCACAGGGGGAAAATTAGCACTTTTTGCTCAAAATTGGCAGTTAATAACCCAGGACAAGTGGGTACTAAACATCGTATCACAGGGATACAGATTCCATTTCCATACTCTGCCAATGGCAAATGGTTGGCCCGATCTGCCAAAAAAATCAATGGGCAGAGGCACAGAAACTGGTAACATCCCTCATGGATATGGGGGCCATTCAGACAGTACCAGAACAGGAAAAATGCAAGGTTTTTACTCGACTGTTCTTGGTACCCAGAAAGGACAAGGCCTGGCAGCCAATAGTTTATGCCTTTCCTTCTCTGTCTCTTCTACCCAAAGTCCTCTTAAATGTCAGACAAGAGAAACTAAAGATGATATTAACTGCCCCGGACAGGCCCCTGGGAAAAGCAGAAAAGACAAACAACAACAACATTTGCACTTGTTTCCCCCTTTCCTGTAACTACTTTAGTCCAGATATAGATTCTTAGTTTTAGCACTTGAATTTGCTTATTCGTGATCAGCACTTGTTCAGAACTTGTAAGCACTAAATAATCTACTAATTATCACAGCGCTCAACCTTCCTCATTACCTAGAGGAAAACAGTTTTGGTACTTACTTTCCTCACTTCCTTAGAGAAAAACAGCTGTTGTACTCACTTTCCTCACTTATCTAGAGGAAAATAGTTTTTTATTCAGGCATGTCCAAGGGTCAGCTCCCAGTGTTCTCTCCTGTCTATCTGATGAATCTGGGCATCTTGGGGCAATGTAGAAATTGCCTCATGTATGCAGACAACCCTCTCCTCCTACCACCCAACACTACAACCTGTGAGAGATGCACTTATCTAGCCAAACTGGAGGTAAAGCTCTCTCCAATCAAGACTGAACTTGACAGTCAAGAGGAGAAGGTAAACACTTGCACCACACCACACATCACATAGTCTCACTAAATCTACACCACCAAAATCCACACATAGAAACAAAAAAACATTCGTGGAGGCTCTCATTAATAATCTGCTCAAGCAGCAGAGACCTCCAAAGCAGAAATGCAAGCAACCTCCACCCCCCCCCCAACACAGCCCAAATGACATAGCCCGCAGACTCAGTGTGCCACTCAACCACAGCCAGTAAGGCAAAACAACGTACCCAACACACTAGTCATAGGTGACTCTATAGTCAGGCACACTGATGTCCCACTCACCAGGCTAAACAAGGAGAAGGTTACTGTCAACTGCCTGTCGGGTGCCAGGATCCGCCACATAACCCACGCACTCAGGTCACTCCAAAACAAGTACAAATATGACTCTGTCATTGTCCATGTTGGTGTGAACGACCCGAGACGTACCTCCCTGGACTACATGAAAAGAGACATGGAAGAGCTCTCCAATCTTGTAGCCCAGGCAGGTATGACCCTAGCCCTGAGTAGCATTCTGCCATCACCCAGAATGATGCCGCAGTACAAGGACAAAATAATTGACTTCAACAATTGGCTACACTTCTGGTGCCATTCTAAAGGGATCCAGTATCTGTCTGCCTGGGATGGCATAGTCGACAAACTACGACGCTTTGCCAGAGATTGCCTGCACCTGTCACCCCTGGGATTCCGGATACTGGCCAAGGTTCTTGCCGCCCTTATAGTGCCTTTTTTAGGCAAGGTTCAAATGACAAATTCACCACCGTAACAGGAACAGGCAAGCAAAAACTGAGGGTGATACTACTCAATGCTAGAAGTCTACATTTCAAAATGGACTCACTCGAGGCACTCCTTAAAATGGAGAACATCGATATCTGTGCAGTGACTGAGACCTGGTTCAAGGCTCCAGAGAGCACCCCTGCACTACCAGGCTATAACTCATACCACACTTTTCGGCCATGTAAGCTGCACTGGAACACCAAAGGTGGAGGTGTGTCCATATTCATTAAGGATATCCACACCTCCAGGCTAGTTGCTCAGCATAATGCAGCCGAGGTTATCCAAGTGCAACTAACTCTGGGCAAAACTGCAATCCAAACTGTAGCTTGCTACAGATCACCCACCATGCCCCAAGATTCCCACTCCTCTTTTCTTGATGTACTGGAAAATATTAGGGTTCAACCAAACACCCTAATAATGGGTGATTTCAACTACCCCACCATTAACTGGGAAAACCACTCATGTACCAACTCCTTCGCTCAACACTTTCTGGAATTCATAAACTCCAATGCCCTGGATCAACTTATCCACACCCCCACCAGGGGCAACAATATCCTAGATCTAGTCATTACCAACATGAGTGACCGGTGTTCCACACCTGAAGTCAACGCCTTATTGGGCCGATCTGACCATAAGCTAATTACCCTAGATATCCACATCCTGCCCCCACCCACCATTAAGGAAACCATGGTAAAAAATTTCTCCAAAGCCAACTTCATGCTTCTTAAGACAGAAGTGGTGAACTTCATGACACCCATGCAGATGGACAATACAGTTACAACTACTGAATCCTACACAATTGCACTTTATAAGCACTTACATGAGTGCATGGATCGTGCTATCCCAAACAGAACCAAGACACTATCCTCCAAAAAAAGGAAGCTAATCTGGTGATCCCCTGCCATAAACAAACTGTACAACAGAAGGAAGAAAGTGTTGCAAAAGAGAGTAAAATCTCATGAGTGGAGGAGCTCCCTGGTCAGCCTCAGAAAGAAGCTGCGATTCCCTGATAAAATCCTCCAAAGCTAGTTACGAAAACAAAATCACCACGGATTCTAAAGACAACCACAAAGCATTCTATAGCTATGTCAAGAATCTCAATGGCAACACTCAGATCTGCTCTGAGTTACAGCACAATGGCACTAAATATACAGACCCAACTGATATTGCCAACATCCTGGCAGATAGGTTCAGTGCTAACTTTACCCCCCTCTCACCCCCTAAAAAGCCCATCTCTATACTGGAAGAATGCAAAGTTCCTGTAATCACGGCTGCACAGGTAAAAATCACACTCTCCAAAGCCAAGAACACAGCATCCATGGGACCAGACAACATCCCAGGCTGTGTTCCACACCAACTACAGAATGAACTGGCACCCCACCAAAGTACCATGTTCAATCACAGCCTCACCTCAAGTTTTGTGCCTGCTGAATGGCGCACAGCAACAGTCATCGCACTCCACAAGGGGGGAGCCACCACGGACCCCAGGAACTACCGCCCCATTAGCCTGGTCTGCAAGGCCATAGAACATAACATCATGGAACTTATAAACAAAAACATTGGTAAACTCCAAACTCTGGACCCCACCCAGTTCGGGTTTGTAAAAGGCAGATCATGTCTCCTAAACCTGTTAGACTTCTTTGAAGCAATCACCAAAGCTGTAGACAAGGGTAAGGTGGTTTACACAGCCTATCTAGATCTTGCCAAGGCTTTCGACATCATCCCCCCACAATGGAATTATAGATAAACTCACTAAACTAGGTATAAATCCCTATGTCACAAGATTGGTTGCCAACTGGCTCACTGACAGAACCCACACTGTGAAAGTAGCAGACTCCAAATCTGACTTCAGACCAGTGACAAGTGGAGTACCACAGGGTTCAGTCCTGGGTCCTCTCCTGTTTGGTATCTACTTCTCTGAAGTACAGGCTAAAACAGAAGGTCTTTGGTTAACAAAGTTTGCAGATGACTGCAAACTAGGAGCCATAATAGAAACTCCTAACGATGTGGACATCCTACAAAAGGGCCTCACTGAGACAGATGCCTGGTGTCAAAGCCATGGCCTCAAGCTCAATGCCAAAAAGTGCATTGTCATCTCCTTTGGTAAAAACTATATAACCATGAACTACAATACTAGGCAGTAGTATACTTAACACTGAAAAGTGTGATAAGAGACCTTGGGACACAGGTGGACAGTAGTCTCTCCTTTGATAATCACATCGCCACAGCAGTCAGCAAATCCTTCTACGTGGCACACCTCATCACAAAAGGTTTCTCATCCAGAAAAAAAGAGGTCATTGTTCCCCTCTACTCATCACTCATTAGACCCATTATAGAGTACAACGACCCTTTTGGTATGTACCTCACAAGACATCTACAACTGGAAAGGCCACAGAAATACCTCACAAAGAGGATTACCAGCCTCAAACAGATGCCCTATGCAGACCGTCTCAAAAAACTCCAGCTTTACTCCGTCGCATACCGCCTACTCAGAGGTGATCTCTGCCCAACATACAAAGCTATGTCAAATCCAGAGCTGTTGGAAATGCTCCACTTAAAGAAATCCCTCTGACCTACACGCTCTAGGGACCTAAACCTTGTCACCACAATAAACAGAACATGCCGGAGGGATAGATTCCTGTCCCAGAGACTTCAATTACTCTGGAATAAACTACCTATATCTATATCAAACAAAGCTCCTCAGTAGCACTCTAAGAAAAATCTTGATGACTGGATGGGAAATAAGAAATTTACCCCAGGGAGCACCTCTGTGGCTCTGCTCGACAGTGGCAAAGGAAAATAATTTTCTTGGGTGGCAAAAGCCAAGGTACCTTTTTGGCTGGGCTTGTATAGGCCCCAGGGCCAATAGCCTAGTACCTACCTAAGAACCTAAGCCCGAGTCAATTTTTCAAATATAAAATTGAGGTCCCAAGAAGCTGGAACAGGCTTTCTTGGAGGCCTGATATGAAGGATATCTTTAAGAGATTGCTTGACCTTAAAATAACAGGCCAAAGGAAGAGTTAAGGGCAGGCAGACAGATATTGCCAAAAGGTGAACTTTAACTGAAGAATATGCCAACCCAGCATGGAGCAGATCACAAAGATAAGACAGAACCAGAGGAATCCCCACCAAGAGGGGATCCTGATGGCAACGGAGGTACCACACACAAAATCCTCTTCCATTTGGACGTGTATGATTTTCTGGTGGTGGGTTTCCTGGCCTCCTGCAGAAGCCAGAGCACATCCTCTGAAAAGAGGTGCCTAAAAGGAATCAAAACCTTGTCATCCACAGTGTCATTTGAAGAGATGACAAGTAAAGATGGATAACAGATCCCTTGTCTTGTGTGATAAGATCCACCCAGTGAGATAACTTGTGATGAGAAGGGGGCACCAATGCTGTCTGGGCAAAAGGGAGTTACCAGCAAGACTTTTGGACAGTCCTGCCCGATTTTGTGCAGAACTCAAGGCAACTGATTGGGGGGGGGGGGCATGCAGAAACATTCCTATCCAAGGATAAGACAGGGCATCCAGTTTCCAAGCCAGATAACTTGGTACTCTGAAACAGTATAGAAGTTGCCTCTTCAGAGGGGAAGCAAAAATACCTACTTGAGGAACATCCCACCGATGGACTGTGTCCAGAAACACCTCTCTGTGAAGCACCCATTCATGAGCCTGTGAGCTGGACTTGCTCAATGACTCTGACACTAAATTGCTCTCTGAAGGAATGTCAACTGCCAGAAGAGTCACCTGCCACTGGATAGCTAGATCCCATGCCTGAAGAGCTAATCTGCAAAGAAGAGAGGACCTTGTGCCCCCCTACTTGTTGACATACCACATCAGTGATATTGTCCATGAAGACTTTGAGGGGGCCAAGGTGGAAATAGGAATTAAAAGCTTGCAGAGCTCTCATTTATTTTATGTTTATATGATATGACCTCTGATGAGAAGGCCAGAGAACCTGGACCTTTACAGAGACGCAACAGGCTTCCCACCCTAAGTCTGAGGCATCCATGTATAGTTCTAGAGATGGACTTGGAGACTGGAAGGGAAGCCTTGGACTGAGAGAGAGAGAGAGAGAGAGTTAGTTAATAAATCCACCACTGAAACTCAAGTTTGAGACAAGGAAGAAGAGGAATAGGGGACTCCAGAGGGTGGCAGTGTTGAAGCCACACTGATTTGAGGTACAACTGTAGCTCACTCATATGAAACCTGGCAAGAGGAAGCATGGGAATAGTGGAAGCCATACACCCCAGAACCCAAAGAAACTCCCCGACTGTAAGAGAGGAAGGAAAGATTGAAAAAAGGTAACCAAAAACAAAACCTTTGGAGCAGGAACAGAAGCCAGCATAGAAAGAGTCTGTAGCCAGCACCCTAGGAAAATATGATCTTGGGAGGGCATCAGAACAGATTTCTTGAGGTTCATGGTGGACACCAGACTTTGCAAAATAAAAGGGGTAAAGTGGAGATCCCACTGCAGACTGCTGGGAGAGGGAGCCTGAATGAGTATGTTGTCCAGACAGGGGAAAATCTGTATCCCTTAAAGTCTGCAAAAGGCAATAACAAGAGTGAGGCATTTGGTGAATACTCTTGGTGTAGTAAAAAGTCAAAGGGCAAAGCAAAGAACTGAAAATAAGAGGAAGAAACAGAAATGTAAAACTTTCATGAACAGAGGGTCAATGGAGATGTGAAGGTAAGCATCCTTGAAAGTCCAGGGAGACCAAGAAGTTCTGGGGAAGAAGAAAAGGAAACAAGGTCTGAAAAGACAGAATTCAGAAACGGGATCTTGAGAAAGGTGTTGAGCAGCGAAAGCTCCAAACAGGTCTTCAAGTACCCTCCTTTTGAGGAACCAGAAACATTCTGGAGTGAACCCTATTCCCAACTGGGAGGGTGAAGCAAACTGAATGGAGCCTTGATCCAAAAGAGACTGCAAAACCTCTGGCAAATGAAGAAACTGTTCCCAAGGAGGCTGTGGAATGCCTGAGAATGTGGAGTGGAGGTGGGGGGTTCCAAACCATGAATACCACTGACCAAAGACAGACAGCACCCAGGAGTTAGGTGATCTGACATCAATTTGGAAGGGACAGACAAAAGGTGTAGAGACAGGAACACCTGGTCAAGAGGAAGAGGAGGTAAAATGTCAGATGGAGACAGGCTTCTCCTGAAAGGAAGGCTTCTGCGAGGAGGAAGTCTCCCTCATAGTATTTTTTTCCATTGATATCTTCAGTTATCATCAGACTGTTTAAGTGGATTTAGCAGATGGAATGCACCTAGATCCAGTCTTATCACTGAGATGTGGGCAAGTTTGTCTTCAGACAAGGGCAGACTTAGAAGGCTAATTTCTCTGGAACCTGCAGATAGGAGAGACACAAATATATCAGAGTTCCTGCAAGGCCTTAAACAGGTCAGAACCAGCTGTCCCAAAAAGATTTTATTATCAAGAGGGGCATCCAATACCTTGGGGCTATAATATCGTCAAGGCAAAGTTGTAGACAGAGGAAGAATAACACCTCATCACAGAAACAAAAGCATCAGCCCTGGAAAAAGCATCAGCAGAAAGTACAGTTTTTTACCTACCATAAATGTAGATGTTCGAGTGTATACCCTGCTGCAGTCATCACACTTGGGTTATCCTGTCATCAGGCGGTCCCGCAGTCGGCCTGAATTCCAAAGTCTTGGTCCGGCGTCAGTTGCTGTCGCTTCTTCCCTGACATCAGTGCGCCAGGGGTATACAAGAGGCATCCAACGCCATTTTCTTCAGTTTTTCTTGCCCCAGATGTCAGGTGCCCCCCCAAAAGGTGGTCAGTAGACAGTAGCAATAATAAAAGTTTAGCATAAACAAAACATCCCTCTAGCTATAAGCAAATACACCACAAAGGTTGTATCAGATTTTAAGGTATTGAAAGGTTTCAGTTAGGTGGGAGAGGATGGAGGGAGGGTAACCTGGACTGCAGCAGGATATACACTCGAACATCTACATTTATGGTAGGTACAAAACTGTACTATGTTCATCTTGTTACCCTGCTGCAGTCATCACACTTGAGGTGGAGTCAAACAGGGTTAGTGGAGGCTAGAAGGCCCTGCAAAACTGCAGTGGCGAAGCCAGCTCTAGACTTAGAGTAAAGTGGTAAGTGATAGTGTTTGGTGAAGGTGTGTACTGAACTCCAAGTTGCAGCTGCTAGAATATCCTTGGTTGGCACCCCCCTGAGGAAGGCTGTAGATGTAGCTGCTGCCCTGGTGGAGTGGGGCCTTATGCTAGCAGGAACTGGTTTTCCATGATGGGTGTAGCAAAAACGTATGCAATGTCCTATCCATTTGGAAATGGTCTGTTCTGAGATAGCCTTTCCTTGTGATGCTGTAGCATAGGATACAAAAAACTGGTCAGATTTTCTGAAAAACTTAGTTTTATCCAAGTAGTAACGTAGTTGCCTGTGAATGTCCAAGGAGTGCAGGAGTCTTTCTCCTTTGTTCTGTGGATTTGGGAAGAAGGTGGGTAAATGGATGGTTTGATTTAGAGCCACACTGGATATCACCTTTGGCATAAAGGAGGGGTTAGTTCGTAGAGAAACTCTGTCTTGATGAAAAATGAGGAAAGGCTCTACTGCTATTAGTGCCTGTAGCTCAGAGACTTTTCTGGCTGACGTAATTGCTAGCAGCAGGGCAGTCTTCCATGATATAAACTTTAACTCAGCTGAGAAAGCTGGCTCAAAAGGTGGCAGCGTAAGTTCTTCCAGAACAAAGTTGAGGTCCCAAGTTGGTGTTGGTGCTGTCCTGGGAGGCCTAATGTTTTTGGCCCCTCTGAGGTACTGCCTAGAAGCGGATGTGTCATAGTGAGCTGAAATAGCTGAGGCGTGGATTTTAATAGATGAAAAAGAAAGTCCTTTGTGTAACATCTCAGTTAAATATTGTAGCATCTGAGGTATGTCTGGCTCAAGGGTATTTTGGCCTTTAGCTTGGTTCCAGGCACAAAATCTTTTCCATTTGTCTGAGTAGGCTTTCCTGCTGCTGGGCCTCCTGGACTCCAGAATGACATCCATAACATCTTGTGAAAGAGGAGCTGGCTGGTTGCTTAGGTGATTTGCCATGCAGCCAAATTTAAGGTTTTGAGCTGGCTGTGTAGAATCTGACTGTCTTGCTGTGTGAGCAGATGAGGAATTTGTGGTAAAATCCATGGTGGGCCGTGGGCCATGTTCCTTAGTAGTGGGCACCAGTGCTGGCGAGGCCAGTCTGGGGCAATGAGCATCATTCGGGGTCTCTCCATCCTGACTTTCAGCAGCACCTTTGTGAGAAGGGGCAATGGAGGAAAGGCATATACTGTCAGCATTTTCCAACTGAATGAGTGTGTGTCCACTTTCCAAGCTTAACCACAAACGATTTGGTGTAGCTGCAGACAACAGAACCAGATAGATGAAGTAGCTAAACCAAAACGCTACACGGTCTTGAGACGCCAATAGAACTCCACTAATAGTACCATAAAAATAAAACTTAAATAGTCCAAATATCACTGATAAAAATTTAATAAAATAACAAAGCACACAAGTGAAAACAACTCCAATTCAGTTTAGTGCTTTCACCCGCAAAAGTACGGGCTTCATCAGAACTGAAGAGTAATCCTAACCCATTAACAATTTAAAAACTTTTTGGCGCCAAAATCCATATATGTTATTTAAAGATACATACACTTACCCAACACTAAGTTAAGAGACTAGTGTTAAAAGCCACTAATCTTCCTAATATTATCTTGTACATTTAATTTGCATTTCCATACTATAATCATCGATCCATATTGAGCAATGGTTTAATGGAAATGCCATCATTTAATCCTGGGGGTGTTGTGGCATCCATTAACATCTGCCACCACATTTCTTTACACAACAATGATGTCTTATCTCCACCCTAGGATTTAATTTGATACTGTCTATTATGGCAAACTTAAAAATGTGACTATCATCATTTTTTTGAATATGTCTAAACAATGCATTTTTTTCCTCCTCCTTCTTAATACAAGTGATCATAAATACGCTTACTTAGCTGCCTTTCAGTCTTATAATAGGCCTTACATGAGGAGCAGTTAGCCATACACACAATACCTTTAGATTTACAATTCCCTTGCTTAAATTTTACATAAGTCTTATTGATGTTACTTAATTTTATACCTTCATCTTCGTTGATAGTGTAGCAATAACTACACATACCACACTTCCTAGTATGTTTACAACTAAAGTTTGTAGTCGACGGACCTCTTTATAAATATTTCTTGATATTTGGTCCCATTTTGTAAACAAATATAGGGAGACATCCTATTATATTCATAACCTCTTCATCAGCTAAGATTATTCTCCAATTAGATGTTAGAATATCTATAATTTTAAATGAATGAGGTCCATATTCGATAACACAAGCTCTACTAAAATTAGTAGAACTCTCACCCTGTTTTTTAGAGTTGTTGTCTATATGATTATTATTATTCATTTTAAGACCCAATAATGGAACATAATTTTCCCCCCTCTTCTTTTTCACTTCCTGTTTTACTTTAGACAACATTTGGGGGTCATAGCCTCTTTCTAAAAACAATGACGTAATAAATTCAATTTCTTCTATCATATCAGTATACACGGAAGTCATGCTTATAGCTCTAATTAATTGCCCTTTATATATATTCCTTAACAATTTTTTGGGATGGTTACTAGAATATTCTGGATAATTGTTTGAAAATGTATTTTTTCTGTATATCCTAGACTGGAAATTTTTTCCATCATTGTAAATCCATGTATCCAAATATGCTAAACCTTCCGAACTAAATTTTGATGTAAATTTCAAATAACTACTACTAGAATTTATAGAAGTTAAAAATGCATGGAAATTTTCCAAAGTACCTTCCCATAGTGTATATATATATATATATATATATATATATATATATATATATATATATATATATATATCGTCAAGGAAACGGGAACAGTACTTAATATCCTTCATAAATACACTCTGGAAAATAGTAGATTCCTCCCATTGCAACATCACCAGGTTTGCAAAAATGGGGGCGCATGCCGCCCCCATTGCTACACCCCTGGTCTGTTTAAAGTACTCACCCTCATAGAAGATGTAATTATGCTCCAGAACAATACTCATCATGTCAATAAGAAGACATACTTGATCCCAATCAATTTCCGCATATTTTCTGATGCTATCAGCAAACGCATTTAAACCGTCATTTTTCGGTATACATGAGAATAAATCAATGATGTCTATAGTTACAAATAGAATATCTTGTTTATATAAATCTATGGGAAAAAAATTCCCATGAATCTTTTACTAGGTGTGGAATTTTATTGTATATGTGTTTCAAGGAAACATCTATCATAACCCCCAAGGGGAAGGTTTTGGATCGGCTGCCAGATACAATAAGACGAAAAGGTGGGTCATCTATCTGTTTATCTATTTTGGGAATACCCACCAATGAAGCAATAACCGGATGTTCAACTTTGATGTACTTATAAGTATCTATAGTTATCCGGTTGTTGATCCAGAACTCTTCAATATGTAAATCTATTTTTCTGTAAGCTATATTGATCTCATTTAAGGAAACTGTGTCATAGTTTCCCGAAGAATGTAACATATCAAAGATTTTTGATGCATATACCGTACTATCGTAAATCACGGTTCCACCCCCTTTGTCAGGCTTCATTACGCGGATGGTTCTATCATTTCTCATTATCATTCAATAATTTTATTTCGTCCCCTGATAAGTTGGACTTCATTTTGGTGTCACATATCTTATTCTGTAAACTGTATATCTGTTTGGTGACAAACTTATCATATATAGAAATAGTGGCATTCATCAACGGCATTAAATTACTTTTCTTTTTAAATGTTGTTGTGACTTTATCTGACTTGAAGGACTGTTTATCTTTAACTGTTCCAAGGGAATTCTTAAACATCACTGCCAAATTTAATTTTCTAATGTATAATTTAAATTCACTAAGGCAGTCCACTATTCTAAAGTTAATAGCTGGAACATATTTCATACCTTTGGAAAACAACTGAAAATGGATAATATTAAGTGGGAGGTCTGTGTAATTATATATTTTATAGTTCTTATAACTATAAATAATACCTTCTTTGTGAATAATATCCACATCCCTACTGGTGCAATTGAGCGTACTGCTCTGTGTTTCCGTTATTGCACTTACCAATTGTTGTTGTATTCCATATTCCTCATTGTTCTGCCATATTGGTGGTATTGATGTTTTTTCCATTTCCCGCCCCATTTCCAATCTCTCTGGTGATGTTGTTGCCCGTTGTTCCGAAAATTTGAACCTCCATCTCTGTGTTCTAAATAATCGTTATTTGAATCTACATGTATATTTTTGTATTTAGGGTCTGAAGGCTTTTTATCCCAATTATATACCACGCCTTTTTGATATTGTTCCTTATCCCTTTGTAGTTTTTTGTTTTTCCTACTGTATGCCTTTTTTACAATTGGCCTCAGCCATATTAAATTGTTTTATATATAAATTCTCCCACTGCATAAATATGTCCTTCATAATCACTTCATTTAATTTTTCTACCTCATGCATCATATTAGCCAATTTTTCATCATTATATTTAATCAACTTCTCCATATATTGTATACCAATCTGATCAAAAGAATTGTTAAAATCAGATATTAAATCGTCATTCAATTCCAAACCCATTGGGTAATTGAAAAATCTCAAGCCCATGGGTACTATACGAGATTTAATACATTTTGATAAGTATGCATTGTAAAGTTTAACACTATTAATGTTGTTAAGTTTTTTACCCAAGGTGTAAATAAAATCTTTTAAAGTACCTTTAGGTAACTTGTCCGTGTTTAAACTATCAAAGTGATTGTCAGTATCAAATCCACAATTGCTTTCCAAAAAATTCTTTAAATACAAGTGTTTATCTTGTTTACTGTTGCTAATAGTGGGGTGCTCTTATGCAGAAACAGTACCTTTGTCATGCTGCTGGGTTACTCCTGTATGAAAATAAGTTCTTTGTGGCATTGCTTGCTTGGGTGTAGCACCCGTTCGCTTAGCTTTGTCATCTGAATCCCCAAACGAGAAATCAAAAGTGTAGTCCGTTACACCTATCCAACTGCTATTACGTTGTAAATTATCCGTATAATGTGTTGGTAAATCTATTAAATCAGTACATCCACATCTATTTGCTTGTCCATTGGGTATATCCAAAGAGCCTGAAAAAGGCAAAGTAACACCCTCATTACTATTCAGGCTGGTGCACGCTTCTCCATACTTGCGATCTTCGCCAATATTTGTTATGGCTAACTGCTCCTCATGTAAGGCCTATTATATAGGTAAGACTGAAAGGCAGCTAAGTAAGCGTATTTATGATCACTTGTATTGTATTAAGAAGAAGGAGGGAAAAAAATGCATTGTTTAGACATATTCAAAAAAATGATGATAGTCACATTTTTAAGTTTGTCATAATAGACAGTATCAAATTAAATCCTAGGGGTGGAGATTATAAGACATCATAGTTGTATAAAGAAATGTGGTGGCAGATGTTAACGGATGCCACAGCACCCCCAGGACTAAATGATGGCATTTCCATTAAACCATTGCTCAATATGGATCGATGATTATAGTATGGAAATGCAAATTAAATGTACAAGATAATATTAAGAAGATTAGTGGTTTTTAACGCTAGTCTCTTAACTTAGTGTTGGGTAAGTGCATGTATTTTTATATAACATATGTGGATTTTGGCGCCAAAAAGTATTTAAATTGTTAATGGGTTAGGATTACTCTTCAGTTCTGATGAAGCCCGTACTTTTGCAGGATCAGAACTGAAGTGGAGTTGTTTTCACTTGTGTGCTTTGTTATTTTATTAAATTTTTATCAGTGATATTTGGACTATTTAAGTTTTATTTTTTACAGTACTACTAGTGGAGTTCTATTGGAGTCTCAAGACCGTGTAGCATTTTGATTTAGCTACTTCATCTATCTGGTTCCACTTTCCAAGCTTGATGGTGAAATGTCCTGGTGCAAAATTTTGATAGCTGATAGTTTTGGGGGTTGGCAAACAGGTCTATGTCTGGGCGTCCCCATTTTTGAGTTATCATTGCAAATACTTGTGGATCCAGTTTCCACTCATGGGGATCCATGATGTTCCTGCTTAGGTCGTCTGCCAATGTGTTCTTTTTTCCTAGCAGGAATTGAGCTTGTAATTGAACTTGGTAAGCCAGAGCTGTGTTCCACAAGGTCATTGCTTGCCTGCATAGAGGGTATGAGTGTGTACCCCCTTGCTTGTTTATGTACCACATTACTGTGGTGTTGTCTGTCCTTATTATAAGCTGTCCTGGATGCAAGAGGTCCTTGAAGGCTGTCAGAGCATTCTGTACAGCTAGCATTTCTTTTTGATTGATGTGCAGATTTCTTTGATCTGCAGTCCATATGCCTTGAACGCACTGTCCTGCCATGTGTGCCCCCCAGGCATAGTCCGATGCATCTGTTGTCATAGTTTGCCTGGCTGGGGGGTAAGGTGAAAGGCTGACCCTTGTTGAGGTGACATGCCTGTGACCAACATAGAAACTCCTGTTGAAGGCAGGGAATGAGAGGTATCATTGTTTCCAAGCTGTGGCTGTGTTGATTCCATACGCTTTTCAGGTACCATTGTAATTTCCTCATATGCAGTTTTGCAAATAGTATTAGTAGTACGCAAGATGCCATGAAGCCCAAGGCCTGCAGAATTTTTCTTACAGGGAGTTGGGTCTTTGTCGCCATTATTTTGAAGTATTGAGTTAGTTGTAGTTGTTTGTCTGGCGTCAGATAAGCCATCTGGGCCGTTGTATTCAAGCTGGCACCCAGGAGTCATATTTTGTGAGGGCACTAGTTTTGATTTCTTTTCGTTTACTGTGTACCCTAGGCAACTTAGAAGGTGTTTTACAAAAGCCAGATGTTGTAAGAGAATGTCCTTGCTTTCTGCTTGGATGAGGCAGTCGTCCAGGTATGGGTATATTTGAATTCCTCTTTGTCTGCAGTATGCAATTACTGGTGGCAGGCATTTTGTGAAGACCCTGGGCGCAGTAGATAAGCCAAAGGGCAGTGCAGAGAATTGCTAATGGGTTGAACCTGCAATGAAATGGAGGTATCTTCTGCAATTTTGTCTGATAAGGACATGCAAGCATGCCTCCTTGAGGTCCAACATTACTAGCCAAGCTTTCTTGCCCAACATGGGAAGCTGCTGCTGTAGTGTTAGCATCTTGAATTTGGGTACTTGCAAGAAGGTGTTTAGAATCGAAAGGTCCAGAATGGGTGTCCAAGCATTGTCCTTTCTGGGGACTAGAAAGAGTCTTGAGTAAAATCCTTGGCCTTGCTCCTGAGTAGGTACCAGATGAATGACTCTCATGTCCATGAGAGCTGTAATTTGTTTTTGCACCTCTGCCCATTTATTTTGTGGCAGGTTTGGCATTCCTTTTATACTTGGCAAAGTGTGGAAATGGAATCTGTATCCTTGTGAGATAATGTCTAGGACCCATTTGTCCTTTTTGATGATGCACCAGTTGTCTGCAAAAAGTGCTAATTTTCCTCCCAAGGGAGCTGCCAAGAGAGCTTTGCTTGGCAGTTTGAGGTTTAAGTCATTGTGTTTGTCTTCTAGTAGTTTGGGACCTGTCTTCTCCTCCCTTCTGTGTTGCAGTGCCCCATTGGCGAGGTTTGTAAGGGATTTGTGCTTGACCTCTGCCCCTTGGGCGTCTGTATTTACCCCTCTGTGGTCTGTCAGAAGCTGGAAAGGACCAATTTTTTGTTGGCCAATTTCTGCTGAAGCGTGGGGGTTGTACCTGTAAGAAATCTTTGACTATCTGCATAGATTTTATCCTCCATTTTCTTTAAAACCTCTTCTGCTTTAACTCCAAATAAGACATCCTGCTGTAAGGGTGCATCTAGTAACTTTGCTTTAACATGATCAGGCAGACTTTGTTCCTTTAACCAAGCATGCCTAAGTATAACAGACCCAGTAACAGCTGCTCTACAGGAAGCTTCAAAGGAATCAAATCCACATTGTAAAGTATGTTTGCCCACCTGTTCAGCTGCATGCAACAGATCCTGCATTTCCTTGAATTCAGACTGTTGAGGGTGCGTGCTCATCTTTTGTTTTATTTGAGACATTAGGAATTGCTGGTATTTCAGCATGTGAAATTGACAATTTAGTGCTCTCATAGCTAGAGTAGCTGAGGTGTAAACCTTCTTCACTCACCTATCTAGTGCTCTGGAGTCCCTTTCAGAGGGTATAGGATTTTTAGCCATAGAAGCCTTAGCCCCTTTGGGACGCTGGGAGATTGTCTCTGGGTCAGCAACAGGGCTTTTGTAAAGGAATTTGTGTGAGTCAGGCACACTGTAATATCTGTCTGGTTTGGCTGGAGCAGGAGGCAGAGAATCTGGATTTAGACTAGATTCTAAGTAAACATCATCCACAAAGTCTAAAACTGGAGGGATAGCAAGTGGTCTGTGCTGGGGGAGTAAAAGAAACTCTCGGAGCCTTTTCTTTGAGTCGGAGTAGTCCTGACCTTCCCAGTGGAAATGTTCCCTCATGGTATGTAAGGTTTCCCCAAAGGAATAGTCTTCAGGGGGAGAAGCTGAGGGAATGGAATCTTCAGCATCAGAATCTTCATAAGGGGGAAAGGAGTAATCGTGTTCCTCAGAGGAGCCTGAGGAAATAGACACTTGATCAGAGGAGGCATAATCCTCCTCTTGTCTAGGCCTTTTGTCTGGGAGGGGGGTTGGGAACCCCTGATTAAAGAAATCAAATCTTCAGCCATTTTAAGCATCTGTTTCTTAGGCATGGGGCCTTGAATTGGAGACTGACGTGCAGTCTTTTTTGGTTTTGGAGGAGTCTTAAGCTTAGCACAAGATTTTATGGTGAGAGTAGTCGGTCTGAAGACACCTTCTGTAACCGAAGGTGTTTCCACAGCACCGGCTTCTCCTTCTGCAATGTTGTCGGTAGGGCCTAAAGAAAATGGCTGCGTCGACCTAGAACTCTCTGCTTGACAATCCAAAGCGGTCTGGGGTTGCAATTCTGCGGTCGCCAGGGGCTGCGTAGGTGCCTCACTGAAAACCGGAGAACAGGCGACCAGCCCATCTGAGGCCTCAGAGTCTGGCTTGGATCTAGGCTGCCTGTCTTTATCTTTGCGTTTTTTATGCACGCTGGTAGTCGGTTGCTCCGATGGCATAGTGTAATTAAATTTCCTACCAAAGTAGTGTCGTGCGAAATCAAAGCATCGCTTTATAGTTCGCTTATAGAACCTAGCACAAAACCGACAACCAGTGACGTCGTGGTCTGGGCCTAGGCAAGGTATACGATAAGAATGAAAGTCCTTATGAGGTATTTGCTTCCCACAAGAAATGGAATTGTTAACTTTTCCTGACATCGGACTGAGGCAAGAAAAGGATCCCCAACAGGGTACTTAGCTCTGAAGACTTCGGACTGAAAATCGATTCGAAAATTTCAGGTGTCGGCCGACCGGCACTTGCGAACTGCTTCTGCTTCGGGCACCGTGCGGCAAGAAAGACTGAAGAAAATGGCGTCAGATGCCTCTTGTATACCCCTGGCGCACTGACGTCAGGGAAGAAGCGACAGCAACCGACACCGGACCAAGACTTTGGAATTCAGGCCGACTGCGGGACCGCCTGACGAAAGGATAACCCAAGTGTGATGAGTGCAGCAGGGTAACACGATGAACATCCATAAAGTACAGTTTTGTACCTACCATAAATGTAGATGTTCGATAGGTATGCATCTGCAGTCATAATATATGGGGTTGTCCTGCCTCAGGCAGCCCTTCGGTCGGCCGGATTCCAAAGTCTGGGTCTGGCCTCGGCTGATGTCACACTTTACCCGACGTCAGAGCGCCTGGGGTATAAAAGCATCAGCCGATGCCATTTTCCTCAGTTTTTCTTGCCCCAGATGCCAGGTGCCCTCAATGAAGGCTAAATTTGGATAAATTGCCAAAAAAATTCCAAACATATTGCAAAAATATATACATACAAACAAATACACCATAACAGATTCCCCCAGTTAGCTAATGGAGGGGTAAGCACCCTAGGAATACAACAGAGGGGAAGGAGGGAGGGTAAACCTGACTGCAGATGCATAGCTATCGGACATCTACATTTATGGTAGGTACAAAACTGTACTATGTCCTTCAAGGATGCATCTGCAGTCATAACATATGGGTAGAATACCATAGCCAATCTGGGGGTGGAGGTACTAAGAAAATGATGGTGTAGTTAAGATACCCTGCAGGACTGCAGTAGCAAAACCTGCTCTGGATCTGGAGTATAAAGGTAAATTGTAATGCTTGGCAAATGTATGCACGGAGCTCCATGTAGCAGCTTCTAAAATGTCCTTGGTAGCCACCCCTCTTAGGAAGGCTGTAGTGGTGGCTGTGGCTCTCGTGGAATGAGGCCTAATGTTTACAGGAACAGTCGTTCCATGAAAGGAGTAACAAAAGCGAATGCAATTTCCTATCCATTTTGAAATTGTCTGTTTGGAAATTGCTTTTGCTTGTGCCCCAGCTGCATATGCTACAAACAGTTGGTCAGTCTTTCTGTAACTTTTAGTTCTGTCCAAATAGTAGCGTAATTGTCTGTGTATATCCAGAGTGTGTAGAAGTTTCTCCCCTTTATTTTGTGGATTTGGGAAGAATGTAGGCAAGTGAATTGCTTGGTTCAAGGATACCCTAGATACCACCTTTGGCATAAAAGTAGGATTGGTTCTCAATGAAACTCTGTCTTGATGAAAAATAAGAAATGGCTGTACTGCCATTAAAGCTTGTAACTCAGATACTTTTCTTGCTGAAGTTATGGCCAGAAGGAATGCAGTTTTCCAAGACAGAAACTGTAGATCCGCCGATGCTGCTGGTTCAAAGGGAGGAAGTGTTAGTTTCTCCAGCACAAAGTTAAGGTCCCAAGTAGGTAAAGGTGGTTTCCTTGGAGGATTGATGTTCTTGATTCCTCTGAGAAATTGTCTTAAGAGAGGATGCAAGAAGATAGGTGGATTGTATTCTTCTGAAATTGCTGAGGCATGTATCTTGATGGAAGAATAAGACAGGACACTGTGGAACAATTCTGCTAAGTATTCCAGTATATGTGCCATGCTCATCGCTGTCACATCTAGGCCTTTTGTTGTGTTCCAAATGGGAAATCTTTTCCATTTTGCTGAGTATGTCTTCCTTGTGGAAGGACGGCGGGCTTCCATAATAATGTCCTTTACTCTCTGGGATAAGCTATTCTGAGGAGGAGTCATGGTATTCTCCAGGCAGTTAGCTGCAAGGTTTTTAGGTTGGGATGCAGGATCTTGAAATCGTTCTGCGTCAGAAGAAGTGGCCATAGGGGGAGAGGCCACGGTTTCATCTGTGACATGCTCTTCAACAGTGGGTACCAGTGCTGCCTTGGCCAGTCTGGAGCTATCAGAATCACTCTTGGCTGTTCTGCCCTGATCTTCAGTAAAACCTTGGACATTAATGGGAGTGGTGGGAAAGCATAGACTTTTCGAGCTTTCCAGCTGAAAGAAAGAGTCCACCTTCCATGCTTGTGGGTGGTATGTCCTTGAGCAAAAAGTCTTCAGTTGATGATTGTGGGGTGAGGCGAACAGATCTATCTCCGGCCTTCCCCATGCTTGTGTTATGAGTAAGATGATGTCTGGGTGCAGCATCCATTCGTGTGCAACCATGGTAGTTCTGCTTAAGCTGTCTGCCAGAGTATTGCCTTTCCCTGGCACGAACTGGGACTGTAGTTGTATATTGAGTTTCAAGCAAAGTTCCCATAGATTCATGGCCAGTCTGCATAGAGGGTAGGAATGCCTGCCTCCTTGCTTGTTTATGTACCACATAACTGTGGTGTTGTCTGTCCTTATTAGCAGGTGGCCCTGATGAAGGAAAGGTTTGAAGGCCTCGATTACGTGTATCACTGCCAGCATTTCCTTTTGGTTTATGTGCATGCGCAGCTGTCCTTGAGACCATAGCCCTTGGATACATTTGTCCTCCATGTGTGCTCCCCAACCTCGGTCTGAAACGTCCGTGGTGATGGTTTGGTTTGCTTTTGGTTTGTTGAAAGGCAACCCTCTGTTGGACTGGCAGGCTTGAGCCCACCACAGGAATTCCTTTTGAAGGCAAGGGATGAGTAGGATCAAAGTTTCCAAGCTGTGACTGTGCTGAGTCCATACACTCCTTAGGTACCATTGCAATTTTCTCATATGCAGCCTGGCTTGTGGAATTAGAATTATGAAGGATGCCATGTAACCCAGGGCCTGCAGGAATTTCCTTGCAGTCAGCTGAGTTTGTCTTTTCAGATTCTTGAAGTAATCCGGAAGTTTTTATTTTTCTTCTGTGAGAAAGGCCATTTGGGTGGTTGTGTCTAGATCTGCACCCAAAAAGGTTATTCTTTGGGATGGAACAATTTTTGATTTTTGGTTGTTGACTGTGTATCCCAAGGCCTGTAATAGGTGGATGGCATAGTCCAAGTCCTTTAACAAATTTTCCTTGTTGTCCGCTTGTATAAGGCAGTCGTCCAGATATGGGTAGATTTGAATCCCCTGAAGTCTGCAGTGTGCAATTACTGATGCCAGGCATTTCGTGAATACTCTGGGCGCAGTAGATAAGCCAAAGGGCAATGCTGAGAATTGATAATGCTCTGATCCTGCAAGAAATCTGAGGTGTCTTCTGCAACTTTGTCGAATAGGGACATGCAGGTATGCCTCCTTGAGATCTAGAGTCACCAGCCAAGACTCCTTGCCCAGCATGGGAAGAAGCTGCTGTAGGGTCAGCATCTTGAATTTTGGCACAATGAGGTAAGTATTCAGTGTGGACAGGTCGAGAATAGGCCTCCACTGATTTTCTTTTCTTGGAACAAGGAATAATCTGGAATAAAATCCTTGGCCTTGTTCTGAAAGAGGTACCTTTTCTATGGCTTTCATTTGTATTAATTTGTTGATTTGCTTCAAAGCCTCTGCCCTCTGATTTGGTGGCAGGTCTGGCATTCCTTTTCTTTTTGGGAATGTGTGGAAATGGAACCTGTATCCTTTGTCTATTATTTGCAGTGTCCATGAGTCCCTTGTAATGTAATGCCAATTTTTTGAAAATAAAGAAAGTTTTCCGCCCAGTGGTGCTTCTAATTGAGCCCTGGTCGGCGGAGTCAAAATAAAGTCATTGAGTCTGTCCTGGTGTAGCAGTTGTTGTTGTTGTTCCTGCACTACCTCTCTGGTTGGGAGGCTGACACTGACGGCCTCTGTAGGAGCCTCTAGCTTGCCCTCTACCTCTGGCACGCCTGTTCCTGCCTCTCTGGGATCTGTCTGAGTCCGGAAAGGACAAATTCTTAGTAGGCCAATTTCTGCTGAATCTCGGTGGTTGTACCTGCAGAAAGTCCTTGACTGTTTGCACAGATTTTGCCTTTTCTTCAAACTTCTTTAAGACCTCCTGAGCCGTGGAACCAAATAATTTTTGTTTTTCCATTGGAGCATCCAGGAGCTTAGCTTTAACATGGTCCGGTAGAGATTGTTCCTTCAACCAGGCATGCCTACGTATAACTGCCCCTGTCATAGCTGACCTACATGAAGCTTCCAGTGCATCATAACCACACTGCAAAAAATGGTTGCTAACCTGCTGTGAATTATGTACCAGATCCTGAAGTGATTTACGGTCAAGGGGTTCAGAGGAGGAAAGCTTCTTATACAATTCATCTAACAAATACTCTTGGTACTGAATCATATGAAATTGACAATTTAATGCCCTCATGGAAAGAGTTGCAGAAGTATAAACTTTCTTTCCCCATCTCTCTAAAGCTCTAGACTCCCTTTCAGAAGGTAGAGGATTTTTGGCAGTGGCAGCTGCAACCCCTTTTGGGCCCTGGGAAATCGTTTCTGGGTATGCAGTGTGGGCCTTGTACAGGTGTAGATGAGAATCCGGGACCCTGTAGTACCTATCAGGTTTGGCAGGAGCCGGAGGGAGAGAATCAGGGGCTGTACTAGCATCAGAGTACACATCACCAATAACATTCAAAACAGGAGGTATAGCTAAAGGCCTATGCTGAGGTAAATGTAAAAAGGTCCTTAATCTCTTTCTAGAATCAGAAAATTCCTGGCCCTGCCATTGAAAATGTTCTCTCATAGAGTGCAGTGTCTCACCAAAAGAAAACTCTTCAGGAGGGGAGGCCGAAGGAATAGATTCTTCAGCATCAGAATCCTCATAGGCCGAATAAGCCTCCTGCTGGTGGTCTGACAACACAGATCCATCCGTAGACTCATCTGAAGAGTGGGGGTCAGAGGGCTCAACCCTGTGCCTTTTGTCTGGTGGTGGAAGAGAGCCCCTGTCCGGGTGAGGTTGTGAACCTCTAATTAAAGAGATAAGATCCTCTGCTAGGCTGAGAATCTGAGAGCCAGTAGAAGGCCTCTGAGAGGTAGTCTTGGGAGGCAAAGCTTTAGCAAGTTTGGCAGCTTTAGCCCTAGAAAAGGCCTTAATGGACATGGATGCAGGGGGTCTGGCTGCACCACGTGCAGGAGTAGACTGGTCTAAAGGAATGGTGTCGGACATGTCCTGGACACCGGTTTCAGTAGGTGATTCAAAAACCGACTCGGCCGGAGACTCCGGGGCCGAGGTAGTCGGTTGAGTGGATTCGGTAATAGGAAGCACCAAGGACTCTGTTTCAGCCGAAACAGAGACACTCGCGGTAGGCCTGACCGTGGTTTCAGCCGAAACCGCGGGCCGCGAGGGTCGGTCCTTGTCCTTCCGTTTTTTAACCACATGCGAAGTCGGAGTCTCCGACTGCATCTTGTACGCAAAATTAGCCCCAAAAAATTCCTCTGCAAACTCCGACCGACGTCTAAGAGTTCGTCGGTTGAAGGAAGCACAGGCAGAACAGGCCGAGACGTCGTGGTCTGGGCCTAAGCAAGGGAGGCAGTAAGAGTGGAAATCCTTATGAGGTATTTGTTTCCCACAAGTTAAACAATTATTTACTTTATCTGACATCGGCTGAGGCAAGAAAGAGTCCCCAACGGGGTACTTAGCTTTTTCGAAGTCTTCGGTAGCTGAATCACAGGAGCTGGCCGACTTGGCACTTGCTTCGGGTACCACGTGGCAAGAAAGACTGAGGAAAATGGCGTCGGCTGATGCTTTTATACCCCAGGCACTCTGACATCGGGGAAAGTGCGACATCAGCCGAGGCCAGACCCAGACTTTGGAATCCGGCCGACCGAAAGGCTGCCTGAGGCAGGACAACCCCATATGTTATGACTGCAGATGCATCCTTGAAGGACATCTGCATTTTATGGAGTGATGAGTAGCCTGGGAAGTGGATCCAAGGAGAGAAAGAGCTGAAGCCTTCCAATCAGAATCTGGAAAGTCAGAGACCATTGAAGCAACTTGAGAAAGAAGGGACAAAACATATACAGTCATGGAGCATTGCTAATTAACAGCCCTAAAACATAACATGGCAGCAGTATATCCATTTTTACCCAATCTCTCCAGAGCTTGACTATCCCTATCTGAAGGAAGGCGCTTAGTAGATGGCAAGAGCTTAGAAGGTTTGCCAGAGAAAACTGAAACCACTGAAGAATCAGCAGAAGGGCACATATATCAAACATTTGCACTCCTGAAACACCTTGTAGACCCTGTCAGGTTTATTGGGAGCTGGGGGTTGAGAATCAAAAGCCACAGAAGCACCAGAAAATGTGTCCAAAACAGCTACCAAAACAGAAGGAACAGCAAATGGCTTAGGAGGCTCCATATGTAACAACTATAATATTTTTTGAATGTCAGAGACCTGGCAGCAATCCCATTTGAAGTACTCCATCATATCAGCAACAGTAACCCCAAAGGATAATTCTTCCAAGTGGGAGTTTGGGCTCAAAGTTTCTTCTTCCTCTGAACCATAGTCTGCAGGGGAAGGAATCTGAGAGGAGTAAGCTAGGGATTCCTCCCCAGAGTCTAAGTCCTCATCTGAGGAATCCAGTTCCCTAGGTCTCTTAACAGGAAAGGAAGACCAGGGAGGAGCAGAGCCAGACACCTCTTGAGAAGACACCAAAGCCATTAAAGCACTGAAGAGACCCCAAGTAAAATGCTTCCATTCATGTCAAAGATCTTTAGCAATAGGGACAATGTTTTTTTTTTTTTCTAGAGCGGGACATCTACCTGAAAAACTCCCAGTGGTTCAGATCCTTGGCGAGATTCAACAATCATAGCTGGAATCTCTTCCCTTAAAAGATCTGAAGAATTCCGCTTGGAAATAATCGTCCAAAATTTCCTGTTAATGTCAGAAAAGCCTCAGAGAACATGCAAGAAGTTGGATCCATGCAGGGTCACGGCAGAGGAATCCAAGGTACACACCGTATGGTCTTCAGGGCTTTCACCATCTTTTAGAGAGACGTCCGAAGGAGGCTGAACAGCAACCAGATCAGGCCTAGCCTAGACTTTTTAGCTTTCTTCTTGGCAAATGGCTGACCCTTGGGAAGGGAGGATTCCACTACAGTACGCTGAGCCAAACACATTAAGTCGTTAGTTTTCAAGGTATATGGATAAGGAAGATGTAACTACGAAGGGTCTTTGGGACAAATGCATGACAGACGGAGCACTGCATTTGGTAGTGGGAAGCGCCTAAACAACAGAGAGAGACACTGGTCAAGATGGTCTTTATGGCGAATCTGCCTCCCACATTGATGTTTTTGGATGACATGAACACAAGTACAAAACAATAATGAAAAAGGTAGAGAAGAAACCCCAATGGGCACTTATCTAAATACAGCCTAGTAACCAGCATGGCAGAAAGGCATTCAGACTGATGTTCAACAATGCTGTTCGGACTGGCAACAAAGATGTTCTGACTGTTTGGATCTGTACATCATCTTTATGCCCTACGCCTTACATGGAGAACATACGTGTAACATATGGCACCTATAAAATCTAAAGAATTTGGTATACTAGTCATATCTTGGGCTATCTTTGGCATAAGATCCCTTCAGACCTCCCAACCGTACCGAATTCCTCAGTATTTACCGGTCTTGAGGTAAAAATATTGGGGTGCCTCCAACACCGGACTGGCCCCTTTCATTTCCGAATTTCGCTTTTTTCTTTTTTTTTGCTGATGTCATCACACACTGGGTGTGCGCAAAGACATCTGCGTCATGAGCAGTGCCAGCCTGTCAGAATGCAGCTGGGCTTGAGGGGCTGTGCACTGATGTTTATGGTTATTTTCAAAGTACACATACAGGCAAGCCGTTCCTGGTTCATTCGCACTGCGGCAGTTAAGTGCCGAGTGCACTGCAATCAGAAAGAGAATGTATTACTACTTAGTTACATAATCCAGCCAGGGATCCAGCAACTTAAGCAAGTCTGTAGCAGTCACTGGTTGGGAGGACAGTGAGTGGAGAGGACTCATCGTAGACGTAGTTGCACCGGTCTGGTATCAAAGATGAAAAAATGCATCACCAGCAGCAGCACGACCAGACCCAGTTCTTCCCCCAGCTGAGCTCCTTCAAGTATCGTAAAGAAAAAAAAAAAGAAAGGCAGTGCGATGTGGGTGGGCACGGGTGGCCGTTAGTGTTGTTTTTGTGGGTTTTTTTTTTTTGAAGTTGACATACATCAGTAGAGCCTGCAGAATAGATGCACATAACATTCTTCTTCTGCTGCATTGCTCAGTTGAAAAATGTGACAGGGCT
The DNA here is from genome assembly GCF_019279795.1 of Protopterus annectens. Lineage (NCBI taxonomy): Eukaryota > Metazoa > Chordata > Ceratodontiformes > Protopteridae > Protopterus > Protopterus annectens. The sequence goes on from NC_056729.1 coordinate 47,474,747, forward strand.
TTATCTGACTCCCCATACAAGCTTAGTAGGTTGATATCTGAGTAAGATATTTTGTAATAGACTCTTGTACATTTAAGGAAGGTCCAAACCAGCTTATGATGGGATGTATAAGAAATTGCATTCAGTGGCTTTTATACTAAATATTTCTTTTAGTTGTAGTATTTTAATTTAATGCCATTTTATGCGTAGATTTTGGCATGAAGACCATAATGTGTTATTTTTTTCTATGTTACTCTTCTTTTTGTGCTTGGAAACCATCAGCATCACTTCTGTAAGTCTTGAACCTGCTTTTTTTTCCAGGAGGCCCTACCTGTGCTGAATGAGTGCTGACAGGAGGAGACCATCATTTGGGCAGTCAGAATGGAGCTTGTGCCCCCTCTCCTCACACCTACTTCAGTCTGCCACAAAAGAGAAGCAACGTTGACCCAATGACTCAAGGGCCTGGCTTTAAACATCCAACCCAGAATGGGGTCAACCATCTATGTTTTTAAGACAGACCCTAATTTTCAATAGACAAGGGAACTATATACTAACTTCCCTCTGTAATGTCGGTTTCATTACAGGGTAAGGACATGAGAGTGTTTTTGTTAAGCCTTAACCCTGCTCCCTTGTGGCTGATGTGGGCATACACATCATTACAAGGAATTAAAATGATTTCCCCGTGCATGTCCATATTTCCATCCACATGTTAGTCTGTGTGCAGCATCTCTGCTAGCTAAATGTCTCTTGCTGGTAGCATGATACAGAAGGGCCACCATTCCCTCCCAGTAGAATAGGTGAGCACTCTTTACCCATGGCAGGTGCGTCTGTCTATGTCGCTGCCTGTGTGTGTGTGTTGTGGGTCCAAGTCAAGATGTCAAGTCCAGCATTCATAGGGCATGACTTTCATATCTATCTGGAAGATCCCCTCTTTATGTAACTTTGTTGTGGCTAGAAACAGGTGACTTATGTTTGGTGGCCCAACATTCAAGCATGCAAGTGCTGGACCATGCTGTCTTCACAGTCTCTGACTATATTTAACCTGAGTTTAATGACCTCCCTTACAAAGAACGACGTCTTTTGAACACTTTCTTCCTGCCTAGTCCTCTAATATTCTGAGTCCTTTGCTGAACCTGGATCAAAAGTGTCCTTCAAAAAAAACTCTAAATGTGGTGCTGACAGCCTGCTCAGTTTATTCGTTTGGCAACAATGGACTGGAGTATACACATGAGAATAATTCTTAGATTGAAACAAAAAATATGCAAACATTTTTTCCCATTTTAATAAACTGTACTATTAAAAGCTGTAAAACAAAATGAAAGGATGTATATTTTTCTGGGATTTACTACTAGTATTGAGATGTCATTCTTGCCATATATTTTACAGGATTGCATTTCTGCAATAACAACTCCTCTTACTGTGATCAGAAGTTAGAATACATTCTTTCGCAGGGTTAGGTATCAAATGCAATGCATCCCACTGTCAACGACGGTTTGCAATGTTTAATGAGTAAATAAACTAGTGCATTAAAAGGATACACTGTTTGGCTGCTTGCCTGTTTTATATACTGTTCGTTATGCATTGCCTTTTTACAGTGAAAACGAATAAACTCCCCTCTTCCACCACAACCTTTTTCCTTTGCATAACCTTAGTATTGCGAACTTTGGGAAGTTCCAGATGAAACAGTTCTGATGCGCTTAAAACACTTTGACCAAACAGTTGATTCTCTCCTGCCTGCTGCTGTGGTGTTGACGTCTTTTCAGTCCCCACATCCTTCAGCATCCGATTCTCCTTCTGCTTTTTGATAAGCGCCCTCCTTGCAATCACTGCTTCATCTGACATAATCACTACGGAAAAAGACATAAGACTGGCATACATGTCTTCCAGTACAACTAGCCATCTGATTCCTTAATTGAGGTGAATACCTACAAAAATGAAATGCTCATAATATAACATTCAGTGTTGTAAAGAGACTCGTGCAAAGATGGATAACTGATTTATATAGTGTTGGCATTTTTGATTTGCTATCCTTTATATGTTATTCTTTATGGACTTTATTTAAAAAAAAAAACGTAAAAAAAATGATAATAGAGTGAAAAGGAATTTTCTAAAGGTGTGCAAATGCACAAGTGAAAATGAAAGCGTCAGAGAGGTGTGAGTTGCGCTGTGAGTGAGCAATGTGTTACGAATGTATTTACGCCCATCTCATTTTCTTGGTTCACCCATATAGATACGAACGTGTGTGTGTGCGAGTGTATATATATATATATATATATATATATATATATATATATATATATATATATGTATATATATATATATATATATATATATACACACACACACACACACACACACACACAGTGAATATACAAAGTGTACACACCCCTGTTAAAATGCCAGGTTTTTGTGATATAAAAAAATAAGACCACAACAAATAATTTCAAAACTTTTCCCACCTTTAATGTGACCTATAACCTGAACAATTCAATTGAAAAACAAATCTGTTAGGAGAAAAAAATATAAAAAAAAAAATGTACAATAAGCTGGTTGCATAAGTGTACACACACCAAATTATTAGTTTAAGGATGTGCAATACTTATGCAACCAGCTTATTGTACTTTATTTTTTATATTTTTTCTCCTAACAAATTTGTTTGTTTTTCAACTGAATTGTACAGGATATAGGTCACATTAAAAGTTTTGAAATGATTTATTGTGGTCTCATTTTTTTATATCACAAAAACCTGGCATTTTAACAAGTGTGTGTACACTTTTTATATCCACTATGTGTGTGTGTGTGTGTGTGTGTGTGTATATATATATATATATATATATATATATATATCTATATACACACAAACGCAAACACACATATATGCACACATTAACAATAGTAATATAGTTATAGAAATTAAATGCATTTTAAATTTTATGGATCATAATATGGCTCATCATGGCTGAAAAATGTCAGATAGTTGTTGCTAAGGAAGGAATACTGTTTAAACTGCACTGTTTAAATTGCTTAACTGTTAAATATATGAATATGGTGAAATGACTGGAATGTGGAGGTTAACAGTGTGTATTACAGAAATGAAGTAAAATCACCAGTTAAATAATATAAAAATAATACTTGACTTGATGTGCTCACTCGTCTTGTCTACAGTTATAAAGTTAATGAAAAATCTGTTTTGATCTGCACCGCCCCCCTCCCTTATTTAAGTGCAATTCACCAGTTTTCCTCCAAAAAGTTACCAGTTTTAGGAGGGATTAAGAGGGACAAAGCTGGCATGCGAGTCAGAATCAGGGACAGTTGAAAGTCGTGTATTATTAAATGTTAAATTAATGACAGTTCGTTTCGCTTAGCCAAGGGCACTTGTTTAATCCTGTTAGCTTTGTTGGAGTTAAGAAACTGGAAAGGTGAAAATGATACAAATAAAGGTACTCCATAAGCTGCAGCCCCTACCTACAGCTGTCTAAAATGGTGAGATTAGGGATTTAATAGAAAACCATGCTGAGAGAATATCAATTATTATCAATATGAAACATCAGAGGAAAGTCTTTTTTAATAAATTAAAAGTGGAAAGTGCAAGATAAAGTAATCTATAGCTGGCAAGAAATAGCAAAGTGTTTAAGCATGAGAGAAAGGCATAGCAGTAGTGTTCTTCTGTTTATTTTGTGTTTCATGATCATATTTTGGTTGTCTATTCTTCAGTTCATGTTTAAAAGGTGGCATCCCACAGTTCCATTGAGTGGGTGGGGTTACATAATTATGTATGCAAATTCTATGTTAATCAGCATACAGATTTGTACCTATTTTCATGGGCCTTTGTCCAGATTTTTGATGTTTCCAGGTTGAGAGGTATGGCATGGTTCCTTTGGATTCAGCTAGGGCATTTTATTTCGTACTCATTCATGCCATCTACCAGGGGAATTCCCTGCAGACTAGGTGGGGTGGGAATACAGGGAGTTTACCTTCTCGAGGAAAAGTTGGTTCTTGCACCGATTCCTGAGCTACCACTGAAGTATTACAACAAACAAAACTAAAAATCCAAACCACTGTTTTTAATAAAACAATAAAATAACAACTAATGGCAGTAGTAATTTCCTACTGCCATTAGCTGTGATCTTACTGTTTTAACAACACAACTGCAATTACTTCTGATTACATTGCTTTAATAACACTCTACTGCCATTACTTGTGATTTTGCTTTAATAATACTGCTGCCATTACTTGTGATTTTATATTAACAATGCTACTGTCATTATTTGTGATTTTATTTTAGCAATGCTACTGCCACTACTTGTGATTTTATTGTTATAATGATGCTACTGCCATTACTTATGATTTTATTTTAACAATGCTACTGCCACTACTTCTGATTTTACTGCTTCAATAATGTTATTGACATAACTTGTGCACTTACTGTTTTAACAGTGCTGCCATAATTTGTGGTTTTCCTGCATTAATAATGCTGCAGGAGAGGGTCACAGTAAGCTGCCTATCGGGCGCTAGAATCCGCCACATAACACAAGCACTCGGGTCACTCCATGGCAAGTACAAATATGACACAGTCATTGTCCATGCTGGTGTGAACGACCTGAGACGTACCTCCCTGGACTACATGAAAAGAGACATAGAGGAGCTCTCTGATTATGTAGCCCAGGCAGGTATGACCCTAACCCTGAGCAGTATCCTTCCTTCACCAAGAATGATGCCACAATATAGAGACAAGATGATCAGCTTTAACAATTGGCTTAATGTCTGGTGTCATTCAAAGGGGATCCAGTGTCTGTCTGCCTGGGATGACATGCTTGACAAGCCACGCTGCTTCGCAAGGGACGGCTTGCACCTGTCACCCTGGGATTCCGGATATTGGCTAAGGCTCTTGCCAGCCCCCATAGTGCCTTTTTAGGCAAGGCTCAAATTCTAAACCTACCACCCTAGAAAACAAAAATGGGAAGAAACTGAGGGTAATGCTGCTCAATGCCAGAAGTCTAAATCTCAAAATGCACGCACTCGAGGCCCTTCTCAGTATGGAGAACATCGATGTCTGTGCTGTAACTGAAACCTGGTTCAAGGCTCCTGAGAGCACCCGGCACTATTAGGTTTTACCTCATATCATGCGTTCCGGCCCCAAAACCCGGACCACACCACAAAAGGAGGGGTGTATCCATATTCATAAAGGATACCCACACCTCCAGGTTGGTGGCAACGCACAAAGCTCGGAAACCATCCAGGTGCAACTAACCATAGGCAAAACTGCTCTACAAATTGTAGCATGCTACAGGCCACCCTCTCAAACTCAGGAACCCCACACAGCCTTCCTGAAGACACTGGAGGGTATAAATGTATCTCCAAACACCATCATATTGGGTGACTTCAACTACCCGAATATAGACTGGGAACATTACTCAAGCCCTAACTTTCTAGCCCAACGGTTCCTGGAGTTCATAAATTCAAATGCCATGGAACAGCTAGTCACTGTTCCCATGAGAGGAGAAAATATACTAGATCTCATTGTCACAAACATGGGGACAAAATGCTCCACACGAAGTATATCCCTCATTGGTGAGATCTGATCATAAACTAATCTCACTGGAAATCCACATCCGCCCCACCCCAAACAAAAAGACCATAGTGAAGAACTTCTCTAAAGCAAACTTCACACTACTCAAGACTGGTGTGGTATCCTTCAAGGCCCCTGAGCCAGTGGAAACCACAACCCAAGCTGGAAGCCCTTACAAATGCCTTCTATGAACACCTCCAGGACTGCATGGATCAGGCAATCCCAAACAAAAGCAAGACTCTTTCCACAAAGGGCAAACGTCCAGTCTGGTGGACCCCAGCCATTAACAAACTTTACAATAAGAGGAGAAAGCTATTACATGATAGAACAAAATCCATAAAAGGGAAGTCACCCCTGATCATTATTAGAAAAAAATACGAGCACTCATAAAATCAACTAAGGCCAATTTTGAGAGAAAAATTGCCATGGATTCAAAGGACAATCATAAGGCCTTTTTCAGCTATGTTAGGAACCTGGGTGGAAACTCCCAGATATGCTCAGAATTAGTCCAAAATGATACAAAAATCACTGAACCCACAGACCTTGCCAACATACTGGCAGACAGGTTCAGTGCAAACTTCAACCCCCTCTACGGCCCTAATCGAGGGATAACTATCCCAGCCGCGTGTAGCCTCCCGGACATCTCAAATGCGCAGGTGAAAGCTGCTCTCTCTAAAGCTAAAAACACAGCATCAATGGGACCGGATGGTGTCCCAGGCTGTGTGCTACACGAGCTAAATGAGGAATTAAACCCGCACATAAGGCAGCTGTTTAATCTCAGCCTTACCACAGGATACGTGCCCAAGGAGTGGCAACTGTTGTCCCACTCCACAAAGGCGCCCTCACGGACCCTGGTAATTACGGCCCCATAAGCTTAACAAGTCTAGTCTGCAAAGCTATGGAGAGGATCATAATGGAGCTCATAAACAAAGATATAGGGGACTTGCAGACACTGGACCCGACCCAGTTTGGCTTTGTCAAGGGAAGATCATGCCTTTTGAACTTGGTCGACTTCTTCGAAACAGTCACCAAGGCCATTGATGAGGAAAGGCAGTCCATACAGCCTACCTTGACCTTGCAAAGGCTTTCGACACAATACCCCACTCGGGTATTGTAGAAAAACTTACCAGCTTAAATGTAAACCCATATGTCACAAGATGGGTTGCAAATTGGCTTAAGGACAGAACCCACAGGGTTAGAGTTGCTGGCGCTGTGTCAGACTCCAAGCCGGTCACAAGTGGTGTCCCACAGGGCTCGGTCCTTGGCCCCTATTGTTTGGCATCTACTTCTCAGAAGTACAGGCCAACATAGGAGGACTTTGGCTGACAAAGTTTGCAGGCGACTGCAAACTGGGCCATAGTGGAAAGTGCATCGACACGGATATCCTTCAGAAGGGACTCACGGAAACAGATAGCTGGTGCCAGAGCCATGGCCTGAAGTTAAACGCCAAAAATGTATAGTCATACCCTTCGGGAAAAACAAGGTAACCCCAAGCTACCATATAGGTGGCAATCCACTAAGCACAGAAGAGGTTATCAGGGACCTGGGGACCCAGGTTGACAGTGGCCTTTCTTTTGACACTCACATTGCTAAAGTGGTTAGAAAGACCTTCTACATTGCCCACCTGATCATGAAGGGATTCACATCCAGATCTAGTGAGGTCACTGTTCCCCTGTACTCTTCACTTATCAGACCAATGATCGAGTACAATGCCCCATTCGGGATGTATCTCACCCGACATCTGCAGCAATTGGAGAGACCCCAAAAGTTCCTCACCAAAAGGATAAAGGGACTCCAAAATCTGTCATATGCTGCCAGATTGAAGAAACTCCAGCTCTATTCAGTCGCATACCATCTGCTCAGAGGTGACATGTGCCTGACATACAAGGCCATGTCCAACCCGGAATTAATGGACATGCTCCACCTCAAAAAATCCAAATCCACCAAAACCACTAGAGCAAGCGACTTAAACCTTAGCACGGATATAAATAGGACGTGCTGGAGGGATAGATTTATTACTCAGAGACTCCCTATGCTGTGGAATAAAATCCCGGTCCATGTGAGGCAGAGCACCTCGCTGACTCTGTTCAAGAGAAATCTAGACCTGTGGATGGGAGATCGTAGGTTTACCCCGGGAATCATCTCTGTGTCACTGCTGGACAGAGGCACAACAAACTAATGGGCACAGTATTTTTTCATATAAGGGGTGGCGTAAGCCACAAAAATTTGGGCAAGGCTTATAAATGCCTTAGGGCAGATAGCCTAGTATAAACCTATGAACCTAAGTTATGATTTCATTTTAATAATGGCGCTTCCAATACTTGTGAGTTTATCGTTTTACTAATGCTACTGCCATTACTTACGAGTTTATTTCAATAATACTACTGCTGCTACTTGTGATTTTACTGTTTTAATAATGCTACTGCCATCACTTATGATTTTATTTTAACAATGCTACTGCCACTACTTGTGATTTTACTGCTTCAATAATGTTACTGACATAACTTGTGCACTTACTGTTTTAACAGTGCTGCCATAATTTGTGGTTTTCCTGCATTAATAATGCTGCTGCCATTAGTTATGATTTCATTTTAATAATGGCTCTTCCAATACTTGTGATTTTACCGTTTTAATAATGCTACTGCCATTACTTGTGATTTTACCGTTTTAATAATGCTACTGCCATTGCTTACGAGTTTATTTCAATAATACTACTGCTGCTACTTGTGATTTTATTGTTTTAATAATGCTACTGCCATTACTTATGATTCTGCTTTAATAATGCTACTGCCATTACTTGTTTTCTGTTTGGGATGCGGTTGTCTGATGTTTAGAAAAGATCTACAGGACATGGAAGGATCCAGGAAACTTCCACTGCTTCAGAATAAAAAAAATATATTGCTTTTCTCCATGATGGAGGGCTGACTGAAATTCTAGTATACTATTTGCTAACCACACAAACTAGGAGTACACTTCCTCCTATCCAGTAGGCAGATTTCCAACAGAATACCACCTAGGCCAGGTATTTACCCCTATCTTATTTTGCCAGAACAAATCAGCACCTCGTCCTATGAAAAAGTGGGCAGGATAGCTTCTTTGCATCCTACAGACATTCAGGGAAGTTCAAATGAATATACGTCATCTTCAAACTGAATTAAAATGCCCTGTGGGTGAGAAGGCTCCTTTAACAGGTTCTGGCAAAATGCGGCTAGGATTTCCACTGGATCCCTCAAGAGATCCTGATTCTAGATCCATCATCTCCATAATCATCCTGGTCACCACTTGTCTAAATGTTAAAGTAGGGTATTTTTGTGATGTTGCGTTTCTTTCAAAACGAGTTAATATAAGTATTTTATATATACATATATATTTATATATATATATATATATATATATATATATATATATATATATATATATTTTATTTTTTTTTTAATTTTATTTGCAGTTGGTTTACCAGGATAGTCCATTGGGCCAAAAAGAACCCATTTTCAATGGAGTCCTGGGGAGAAAAGCTCCAAAACAAACATTACAAAAAGATTACATTAGTTTACAATTTCAATCATTTGTAGATTAGAGACAAATCTTTAAACAATGGTAACAAAAAGATTACAGAAGTTTAAAATTTAAATCATTTGTGGGTTACAGAGAAAAACAAAACAAAGGTTAAGCAGTTACAGTGATAAGTTATGGGTTTTATTTTGTAGGAAAATTAAGATATAAGTAGATGAAATAAAGATCCTTGAGTTAAGTTCTGGATAGGAGCAAGCATTGCTGTTGTGTAAATATATAGTTCCATGAGTGCAATTGTAGGGATTGTTAAATGATAAGATGTTGTTACAGTTGGCTAAATTGGTGTTTCGTAATATATGATATGGTTGTTTGTAAGAGGTGAGGAATAGGCTATGAGGGGTGGGTGCAGGAGCATTCCCATGAGGATGTTAAATATGAGTGCAGTGATATATATATATATATATATATATATATATATATATATATATATATATATATATATATATATACATATATATATATATATATATATATATATATATATATATATATGTCTATTTGACCCATCAAAATTGCAGGTCACAAAACTGCAATTCCACGAGTCCTTTTTCGACAGAGTGCATTTATTCAAAAATGTACTTTCGCGAAAATCAGTTCAGCAAAACAAAAAAAAAATACACTAAACAAATGTAAGAAGGGGGCAAGCCGTCCTGCACCCCCCCACACACACCCCTGCTACTTATATATACTAACTCCAAGATTGCATTACCATGGGGAAAAGGGAATATTCCCTTATCCTCACTGTACTGCAGTCTACAACAAACTCCGCTCCCATACACCACCATACCTGCACCACCAGAGGCTCCTGAAACCAGCGAACTCACTTCACTCAACTGATTTTCGCGAAAGTGCATTTTTGAATAAATGCACTTTCTTGAAAATAGACTCGCAAAATTGCAGTTCGGTGAACTGTAATTCCAATGGGTCAAAGTAGACCCATAAATATATATGCAGCTGGATCACTATTCATGGAACTCTCACACAATAATTTTAACTCGCTGAGTTGTTGTCTTTCAGCTTTTCCCGGTTAGGGGTCGCCACAGCGGAACTCCGGTCTGCTAATGATTGGCAGCAGATTTTCATGAACGCCGAGGTGCCAGCTCGACGTCCAACCTTCAACGAAGGCACGCCCATTTAAGCATGTCTTTCGAACGCCCACCCAACCGCGGGGAGGACTTGCAGACTCCACACAGAAGGCACTCCCAGCACTCCAGCTGAGAATCGAATGGGAGAACCTCTTGCTGTGAGGCAACAACGCTACCGCTGCACCACTGAAGTAATTTTAACTCGCTGAGTAAATGGGGAAATACTTCATTACACCTATCTCCCTAAAGTATATACTAAGACTGCCAGCACTTTTCTGTATAAATCTCAATGCTGGCTCACAGCTTGAGGGAAAGGCACAGAAAATCTGCCCTAGAATTATAAAAGGCTTTTACATTAGATTAATATTTCACATTTCCAGATATGTAAGTTTACATTCCAATGTGGAAGATGAGAACAAAAGTCATGTCACCATTATGTGAGGAGGGGAGTGTGACGTGACAGCGCACTGGGGTATAATTCAAAGTTTAAACCAAAAACAAAAGAGGATGAACCAAACCACAAGCAACAGCAGATAAAGAATTCTGTTTAATGTTAAGTGCTTTCGCAACACATCAAGCTGCTTCGAAATGTAATGCCTTACTTTTAAACTAAAAATAACCAATAAAATCAATTGTTCAGTTATATAGAGTAATGCACTGCCTGCTGTGGTTTGGTTCATCCTCTTTTGGTTTTGGTTTATTCTTGTTCAGTTGTTAGTTGAACCAATTATCTACACCACATTCTTGTTCTTCTGCATAATTCAAAGTTTATCACATACACCCATGTTCTTTGGTTAACTGTAATTTATTAATTTTTGGAGTATTTACTTATTATTTATTTATTTTACACATGTTGACCGGGATTGTCCGACTGAGCTGAAGAGCCCTTTTTCAGCGGAGGCTCGGGGAGAAAAGCTCCAACATATTTTGCAATTTTCATTATAAATTAGCATTAAATAGCAATGGTACAGGACTATTACAAGGCATTAAGTAGCAATACAATGTTATACAGTGTCAGTTAGGAGTACAGCATAACTATTTCAAGATGTATAAAAAGAAATATGTCATTAAGATGAGTATAGTTTTTGGGGTAAGTGGTTACAAAAACCCAGTTTTATCATGATGTAGTTGCATGAAGGCAAGACAATTACAATAGAATGTTTCTCTGCGGAATATGCTTAATAGATTTTAGAAGACAGTAGAAAGAGTAGTCAAGGAAGACTAGAGATAGCTAGTGAGAAGACTGAGTTAAGGGCAGAAAGTAGATCAAGGTATGAGAAGTAGGGGATGTTTAAGGAGGGAGAATGCAGTGGCAGGACCAATGACTTTTAAAGTGTTCTTTGGTGGTTGTCAAATTGTTTAGGGTGTGTAAGGGTCCTGATTTCTAGTGAGAGCCTAGTCCAGGCAATAGTGAGGTGATAGCTGTACATGTTGCATCCAAAGCTAGACATGGGTTTGCAGATTTGTAGTAGGTCTTGGTTACAGCTTCGGAGAGGTCTGCAGGGAGAATAATGGGAGATGAGAGGGGATAGTGTTGGGCAGTAGGAAGGCTGGTATAGGATAGAATGGATGATCTGGAGCGGAGAGAGAAAAAGCTGGTGAGGTAATTCAAGCCAGTTTAGGTGTTTTAGAGAGAGACAGTGATGGGAGTTGTAGGTTTGTTGGGCAGCAAACCTAGCTACCTTGTTGTAGGTAGATTTGAGTTTGGTCAGGAGTGTTGAGTTAAGATTAGTGAGAATTTGAGAACTGTACATGACACTGGGTAGAAGGTAGGTAAGAGAGAGAATAATCTTGGCTTCAGAGGTAAGGAATTTCTTGTTACGGTAAAGGAGCCCAAGTTTTGAAGGAGTCTTTTTGATACAGTTATTAACATGCAAGTCAAATTTAAGCTGATCGTTGATGGTTATGCCTAAGAGCTTAGTACTGGATTCTACCTGAATTGCAGTGTTATTAAGGGACTGTATGAAGAAGGAGGGTTTAATATTGAACTTTTTAGGTAGGAAGAGGAACAGCTTTGTTTTTTTAGGGTTAAGGATGAGCTGGTTGTTGGAGAGCCATGTTTCAACTAAGTTAAAAGATGCGTGAGAGCTGAGAAGAGCTTAGAGGGAGAGTTGGCTGTGGTGATGACTGCAGAGTCATCTGCGTATTGCACTAAAGAGGACTGAGAACAGGAGGTATAGAGCAGATTAGTAAAGATATTAAAAAGTATGACTTAAACCAGATGGCTTAGTGATTAAGGTCTTTGCCTCCCATGCAAAAGGTACAAGGTTCGAGCCTGACCTCTGACCAATGCCTGTTTGGAGTTTGCACAGTCTCTCTGTGTCTCCATGGGGTTTCTCCCATGTCCGAAAAACATGCTGAGTGTTTCCATCTCAAACTCACCAATGAATGGCGCTGTGGGCAGCAGCACATACATGGTGCCCTGTAGGGGGAAGAGTTGTACAGACCAACCACTTTGGACAGCTACTGTGGTGTGCAGTATCCTCAAGATAGGAGAACACAGATCACAGATGGTGCACCATGGCAGGGCTAGCCACTCGACGGTGTAAAATATGGCTCTAGGTGATTCGGTCATGTTGACTAATGTCACCAAAAATGGGCATGGGTAGTTACCGATGATATGTAGGTTGAGGACTCTGCCTACTCTGACCCACGACAGGGACCCATGCTAACAGTGGGAGGGGTATATGTGCCCCTACTGGCCAGTGTTTGCCCGCCATAAAGCCCCGCAGCCCTGGGTCAATAAGCTACTGGCTTGCCGGTGTCTAGTTGCCCAGCCTGAGTTGCCTGGGATAGCTCTGTTGAGCGAAAGCTGGACGGAAAACCAACCAACCTGCCAAACATGAACTGAGAATTGCTACACTTAATGTAGGTTCACTGACAGGACGCAGCTTGGAAGTGGATGACATGATGATACAGAGGAGGCTGGACATCCTATGTATCCAAGAGATAAGATGGAAGGGCAGTGCAACAAAGCCACTTGGCTTGGGATCCAGAGTCTACTACCCAGGTGGAGGGCAGGCTAGAAATGGTGTAGGAAATGTGGTGAGAGAGAGTCTTCAGAAGGCAGTAAGGGATATCATCAGAATTACTAACAGACTAATGGCAGTCAAACTCCAGTGTAATGATTGGACAGTATTCATAATCTCAGCCTATGCCCCACAGCAGGGTTGTGATAGTGATGAAAATAGTGCATTCAGACAGCAGTTGCAGGACCTACTATATAAAGCAGGACAACATGAATTGGTGTTGATAATGGGTGACGAATGCACATATCGGGACACACAGAACAGGCTATGAGAACTGCCTGGGCCCACATGGGTGGGGCAACAGGAATAAAGGAGGAGAAACCATTCTAGACTTCTGTCTGGCAAATGGCTTGACAGTAGCCAACACATGGTTCAGAAAGAGAGACACTCACAAGATTACATACAAGAGCAGTAAACATGCAACTCAGGTAGACTTCCACCTAGTAAGATTGCAAAGTCATCCTCGGTGAAACAGTCGGCCCACAGTTTAAACCACTAGTTGCCACAATCATCTGCAAGCAGTGGCCAGAGAAGGCTCTAAGGTAAACACAGACTAGGCTGGAGACCTGGAAGTTGACAGGAGAGAAAGTATAACAGTTCAAGGAATTACTCAGGGCTCTAGCACCCCAAGAAGAGGAGGAAATAGGTGGAGTTGAAGAAGAATGGCAGCACCTAAAAACAGCATGTGTTACGACTACAGAAAAGATATGTGGCCGAGCCAGGTATGGAAATAAATTACATAAGGAAAGCTGGTGGTGGAATGCAGAAGTCCAGGAAGTCATCAAAAGAAAGGAGTGCAAGAAGAAGTGGGAGGCAGAAAAGACTGACCAGGCTAGGAAGGACTACTGGTCGGCTAACTAAGAAGCTAAGAAAGAAGTTGCTGTAGCAAAAGATAGGGCATCAGAGGCACTGTACCAACTTCTGGAAAGTGACTCAGTAAAGGGCACAAAGAAACTATATCAGGTTGCAAGGCAAAGAAAGAACAATAAAGAAGACAGTCAGACACCCTTCATAAGGGATGCCAGCAACAACATGCTCACCAGTCTGCAAGACATCAAAGGCAGATGGAAGGAGTATTTCCAGCAGCTTCTGAATGAAGAAAACCCTACAGAAGCTGTACTGCCCCAGAAACAGCCTACAATGAGAGAAGAAGAGGAGCCCACCATAGAAGAAGTAAGAACAGCACTAAGGAAGATGAAGTCATGGAAAGCAGCAGGCTCAGATGAGATCACAGCAGATATGATAAAGATGTTGGGTGAGATGGGGAGAAATGGCTCCTGAGGGTACTAATAGCAGTGTGGAGAGAAAGGCATATCCCAGATGACTGGAGAATAAGCATACTCGTGCCAGTGTACAAGAACAAAGGGGCCATTCGACTGATAAATGGATAAGGAGAGTAGTAGAATGTAAGATGGGAAACGAGCAATTTGCATTCAGATCAGGATGCAGCACGACTGACCCGATGTTTGCATTAAGATAGATACTTGAGAAGAAGCTAAAGATGAGGAGAGAGTCCAACTGGGCATTCCTAGTCTTGGAGAAAGCATATGACAAGGTCCCAAGAAAGCTGATCTGGGCAGTACTGCGGTGATTTGAAGTTCCACAAACATTGGTAGAATTAGTGCAGGCCATGTACAAGGACCCAATGACTCAAGTAAGAACAGTATTCGGCCTCACAGAGGGGTTCCCAGTGGGAGTGGGTGTACATCAGGGTTCAGCTCTGAGCCCACTGCTGTTCATACTGGTGACAGACTACATTAGCAAACAGTTTGGAGGGGACGGATCAACAAAGCTGCTGTATGCAGACGATGTGGCAGTACAGGCAGACTTTGAGCTAGAACTTCAGCAAAGGACAGGAGAATGGAATGCAAATCTGAAGGCACATGGAATGAAACTAAGCACAGACAAGACGGGGGTCATGGCAGCAAATTGGGGAAATCAGAAGAAGCTGAGAATAGATATAAAATGGAAGATAGTGGAACACGTAAACAGCTTCAAGTATCTGGGAGAGGTAGTTGAGAAGGGTAGTCTGAATGAAGAGGTCAAAGACAGAATCAGATGGGCTGCAGCTAACTGGCATAGAGTATCAGGTGTAGTCTATGACAGAAGAATGCCAAAGAAGCTGAAAAGTAAAGTGTATAAGACAGTGGTGTGACCAGTACTACTGTATGGTACAGAAACCTGGGCAGTAAAGGCAGAACAGTTGAAGAAGCTAAAGGTGGTGATGGAAATGAAGTGCCTGAGAAAGGTGGTAGGATGCACACTGTTGGATAGACGAAGAAATGAGGACATAAGAGCAGAAGCCAAAGTAGCTCTAATTGCAAGAACGATCAAAGAAAACATTACGGTAGTTTGGGCACACGTGTAGAAAAGCAGAAGGCAATCTGTTGAGGAAGATTTGGGACAGACAGGAAGAAGGTAAGAGGAAGCGAGGATGTCCAGCAAAGAGGTGGATGGATTGTGTGAAAGAAGATCTGCGACAGTCAGGCATGAGTGTTAAAGAAGGCAGGAGTGTGGCACTGAATCGAGAGAGTTGGCGACAGTTAACATGATACCCCGACCCCATATAGAAAAATGGAAAAAAGGGGGCTGATGATGATGACTTACACCTCCAGAAATAAATATGTTTATATATATATATATATATATATATATATATATATATATATATATATATATATATATTGCTCTTTATATTGTTAACTTGTCTTGTTTTGTTCGGGGCTTTTCCCCTCAGGTCTCCACTGAAAATGGGTAATTTCTTACCTAGTTGGACTAACCTGGTTAACAAATGTGAAATAAATAAATAAATGTATACTGGTGCCTCAGTGATGTGAAGAAGTAAGAGGTGTCTATCACTCCCTTTTAAGCAAGACTTAAAGAATCTCCCAACATCTAGAACTTTTACAGAGCTCGGACCTGTGTGTACTTTTTTCAGCAGCAGAAATCATAGTTTCATAGGTATGTACTAGGCTAGCTGCCCTTGTGGGACATTTTAAGTCTTTCCAATTTCCCTTATTGTGCTTGAAATAATCTCATTTGGTTATAGATTGGCCTTACTGATTCCATGGTCAATAATTACATATTACCCCTAATAATAATAATAATAATAATAGTAATAATAATAATAATGAGCATGTGATAGATAATTTGAGGGGACCTATGCATGGGTCAAAGCATTTAGGAGCTATAACTGTCCATTAGTAGTACAGGGGGGAGTTCTAGGGTACATTTTCTGTCTCCCATCCATTGCTCTAAGCTGTGCTTGAAAATATTACACCCTCTTGAAAAGAAATCCAATCTCTCTCTGTATCCACGCCATCTCCCTAAATTACCAGTGTGATATAATGATCAATAACTGTGTAAAATCTTCCCAACAGCACACCACTGATACCAATACAGCAGCCGTACTGATCTGAAAGTACTTCCGACAACTAAAAGGGGGCATCCATACGAACCATTAAATACCATCTTCACTCCTGCCCTGAGGGTATGACTATCCTATCACTTTATAGCCTGGTCTCATGCTCTTGTGAAGAAAGATAGATTTCCTGTAGAAAAATTATATGAGGATTCATTTTCATTTAAGTATACTTGTACATGAGACTGTTTGACTGCATTTACCAAACCATTTATATTCCAAGAGATGATCAGACAACCCATGCCCAGTGTAAGTATGAGATACCTTTGGGGAATAAGAGATGAGCAAAAATACCCAACTTTAA
The DNA here is from genome assembly GCF_019279795.1 of Protopterus annectens. Classification (NCBI taxonomy): domain Eukaryota; kingdom Metazoa; phylum Chordata; order Ceratodontiformes; family Protopteridae; genus Protopterus; species Protopterus annectens. Next base: position 47,491,707 of record NC_056729.1, read on the forward strand.
GCTCCCCATCCCATAGTACTTTGAGTACTTTGAACCTGCCAGAGTATAGAAGAAATGCAACATTATCTTAAAAAACAATCTGTCTGAGAAAAAAAATCCAAACTAACGTAGTGGAGGTAAGTAACTATTTACAATACTTATAATATGTATAGTCTTCTGAGGGGAAAGGAAAAATCTCTCAAAAGAATCTTTTGTCAAAGAAAAAATTCACAAAACCAGAAGTGGTGTGTTGACTGTGCAACCATCTACCCAGACAGATTAAAAAAAAAAAAAAAATCTCTTGGCTCAGTCTCTCCCCTCCCTGCCTCAAACATTACGAAGGGTTACTAACTCCTATGAAAAATTTCACTTATTCAAACCATAATACATCAGTGATCCATTTTACTTTGTAAGTAAATGAACAGCACTCACACCAAGGTTTGTTAGAACGATCCAACATGTACCCTATTGGCTAAAAGTGCTGCTGAAAAATATGTTAAAGGTAAAGGTATCTAACATTCAGAACCTATAAAGGCTGCAAAATTTGTACAGGTAACCATTTATAAACTTGGGACCAGTACTGTTGGGTCTTGAGATGTGGAGAGACCAAATGGCAAATTATCTAAACTTACATATAATACGGTTTGAAATCTTCACTTCTTGGAATATTCCCCCTTTTTCCAAGGTACTGCAGTCTCAGAGTTCAGGGTGGGATTTAGATGTTTGATATTTGCTCTTCTGATGTATCTTTGGTCTTTTTTTCACCTAGTGAAATTCAAGTCTTGAGATTTCAATAGGGAACTACCTTAAAACTATGTTTTAGCTTTACTGACCAAACTAAACTGAAAGAGACAAAACTGATAAGTCACTGATAAGTTCATTTCCAGTAGTGCTAAATGCTAGTACACTCATCCAATAAGTCACTTTAGCTCGCTTGCCTGTGGCTAAATACAAGCATATGGGGCAGGGGCTGGCCTGTGGATAGTACAACTTACATGACAAAAAGCCTGTATTCTGAGCCAATCTGACTAATAACGGTTATATACTTAGGGAAAAAAATGCAGGTCCATGGGCTCTGACACTTCTAAAAAAAAAATGCAGTATTGTGACATGCAATTTCTGGTCATGGATGAGAAATTTCAACAGCGACCCACCCAAAAATGTTCCAGCAGCAACTTATAGCTCCCCAAGTAGATTGAATCTAGTTCATTTTAGTATTGTGTTAAAGAATGGAGAGAGAGAGAGAATGTGAATAATAGTTCTCCATCTTAGTTGCAAGTCCCAAGACTGCATAATTTCTGTGTACTACCTTAAATGTTTCTTTGGGAAGGGATGAAGTATTTTTTTATTTAGAGTTCAAAAGTTTAAATCTAGTGAGGACAGAACAAATCAGATGATACAAGATGTTAGATTATTAAAAATTCAGGCATGGCACACCTACTTACAAGGAATGCAAAATAAAATTATGTAGAGTTACGTTTCTGCTGTAGTGGTGCGAGTATTACACAACATGTGGGCAAATACAGCAACTATAAGCCCTAAGTTGGTACTCTGGTGAAGGTGACCTTTCAGAAGTCTTGTACAATTTCCCAGATGGCCCAGAGCACTACCCTGGTTAAATGACTTGGTCAGAATCACACAGCATGCAAATGAAAACTAACAGAATCAAACCCTAGATTAAAGGAAGCAGCTTGCGAACGGCTCGTAGACTTTTTTTTAAACACCTTAACTGAATTATCACTTGTGACATAGGCAAATCCACATTTACACAAAGGTAATCAAATATCAACAAAGTTTTAATCTTCTGCTCTAACCTCCACGTCAGATAGAGTGAATCCCTGGAAAATGCATCAAAGATTCCCTGACAGGGAAAAGACCCTAGACCCTGGCAGTGAGAGCACTAAATCCTAACCACTAGACCCCTGTGGACTTGTCTCTTCACTTTATGGACTATATTTAATTAATGAATGTACGTTAAGATACAGAACTGATATGGTTTGCAGTTACAGACGAAGTACTTCCAGCACTATCAGTAGTAAAACAAACAGACTTAAGAAAAGCATAAAGATCATCCCTAAATTACAACAAAAATCATAGCTGCTGCAAAAAATGTAGTTCTACTAGGACAAAATAGCAGAATTTTCAGCATATCTACTGAAGACAGTAATATGCCATGAAGAAATTTGTATTAAAAAGGAGATGATTTTTTGGTAGTAGTCTTTCTTACCGAGTTTAGAATCTGAAGCTTCTGACTTGACTGGAAGCAATTAATCTGTAAATGAATTACAAGACAATATTAACACATTAATCTTGTTTCCTTCTCAACATAAGTGAAGTTAAGCTCATGTCTAGACTGCTCCACAGAGTCTAACGCAACACAGAGGCAGGCCCAAGCCACCCATTACTCATACTGTTATCCTAAGCCACTGACAAAATGACATACGGTCACACAAAGCAAATTAGAAGACTCACTTAAACTAACTCACTTTACTTAAACGTACACACCCAGTATGCAAAGAAAAAAAACAGAAAAAGTAAAATATCAAACAAGAAACTTTCTGATTTCAACATTAATTAGACAAGCAAACAAAGTACAAATGTGAAAGAAACTTACCATAGTAGTAGACCATTCTGTGGGATCACTGTTACAGTTTCTAGCACTGATGTAGTTTACTGAAATTATTCTACTCCTGCTCCAGCTCCACTAAGGGACCCCAGCTTCACCTTTGTTGGGACCTGCTGGAAAAATTGGATTTTGTTGTCTGCCCTTACTTCATCTGGGTTTGAACTAGACAGCAGATGAGTTACTTGAGGTTGGATTTTTCTGATTTGGGGCCCATAGGTTATGGCTTTTCTTTCTGGTGGGAGCGAGTAACAGTTTTGTGCCTGCCTGCCTGATTTGGTAGAGGTCTGTCCTGAGTTTTTCTTACTAATCGGCTGTCTTTTGTTGCCACAAAAATGACTGGCACTTTTACCATATAGAAAGTCAAGTTGTTTGTCTAACATATAAGGTGTATACCTACATCGGCCAGCTATTTACAGTGCTGAGCTGTGGTTAAATGGGCTTCCTGGAATCCTTGCTGTGCTAAGTGGATTTCATCCATTTGCTTCCCCTGTTATATCTGGGTCTGGGCCTGATAGACTTGCAGTGAAATTTACTTCACTTCATAATAGTTAAAGTCATACTCCTGGCTTAGAATTAGTGGGTGTGATTCTAGTTTTCTGCATTTTTTTCTGCTTTTCTGTGGTCCTTTTAGTTGCAACTGAAATCTAGTTATCTGCTTCATTTGCCTAACTGTAAGATAATGAAAGGCTCCTTCTACTTAATCCTTGTTGTACTTTATTTTCACAGTGATACCTGTTCAGGTATTGTTCTTTCTTGACATGTGTTCAGTTTGCTTTGTTCTCTTCTGTTGTCAGCCTGCACATTTTAGAAACTCTGAAGAAGAGGAGTAACTGATTCAAGCTTACAATCACTTTTATCAGTTACTAATACTATTTGTGTGACTTGTAAATACATGTAAACTGGGAGACTAACCTTTCAAACACTAGTAGTAAGCAGCAGATCCACTTTTGCCATGGTTGTTAAGTAATCATTACCAAATCCACCAAGACCTCATTTGAACAAGTTTTGGCTACATAACACTACTCACTCTTAACACATCTTCACTTGCACCTTCACCCATAATCACAGCGAGTCACCCTGACTCCATGCCTATTCCATTCAGTGCTCCTGAACTATAAGCACATGAGGTAACGGTAATATATATATATATATATATATTTAGGGACACTGATGGTCCACACATCAGGCTACAGACGAACAGCAGTGCAAGGCTTAAGGATATGACCAGATCCCTTATATTCCTTTATGCAAAATATGAGTTTTGCTCCTTGCTGGGGATATTGATGTGAATGGTTTTAAAAGTTCCACCCTGGGACAGATGAAGAGAAATACAGTTGAGCTCTATACTTATGTGTCTGAGGTAGCCAAGACACTTGCCTTTGGCAGGACGTTGTACTCAGCAAGGATAATGTTACAATCTCATGCAAAAATAATAATAAGTTATGTCTCGCCATAAAGCTCCATCTGTGTTATCAATCTTCACTTGTCCTTGACTGTGGTTTCGGTTCCACAACACGGAATTCCAGCTCGCTCACTCCAAAAACTGTTGAGCTTAGCTTTACCCAGAATGCTCCTCTCCAGATTATCTCAGATTGAGTTTGCATAAGATAGTGACAGACAGAAAATAACAGATCAGAGACCACATCTGCATTCATAAAGGAATACTCCAATCTGTTGGGATAGATCCATTCCACCAAGAAGTCTGAAAGTCAGAGGGAAGGAGGGTGGGGATGACAAGAATAAGGGAAGCTCGACAACACAGATTGAATATTATAGTAAGAAATAACTTCTTTATCTGATGTTGTCAATCTTCACTTAATCCTTGACTGTGGGACAGAGTCCCCAGCCACCAAAATCTTGGGAGGTCTCATGGAAGAATATTTCTGAGCACCACAGAACTCAAAGATGCTCATCCCCTAGAGACTAGATTCAGTTTGAAATGAGTAATAAATGTATGCAAGGATGCCCATGTAGCCGTGACACGTACATCATCTACAGAAGCTCTGGCATGGAAGACTACGGAAGCGGCTATTGCCCTTGTAGAATGTGCCTTTATAGGTCTCGGCAGTTGCACCTTCCTTTTGTTATAAATGAAGGTTATGCAGTCCTTAAGCCAACTAGCCAGAGTAACCTTGGGAACTGGTTTGTCCAAAGTAGCAGAAGACAGTGAAATAAACATCTAATCAATTTTTTTGAATTCCTTTATTCTGTGAAGATAAAAACGTAGTTGTCTGTGAACATCAAGCAAATGCAGACAATATTTGCCTTTGTTCGAAAAATTGGGAAAAAATATGGGAAGTTGTATAGTCTTGGTTGATATTAGTGTCAGATACCACTTTTGGTAAAAAAGGAGGATTTGTTCACAAAGACACCCTGTTCTTATGACAGATTAGGTAAGGAGCCTTGCAAGATAAGGCTTATAACTCAGATATTCTCCTAGCAGAATTAATATCAACCAAAAATAAGGTTCTGGGGTAGTAAGGCTAATATGTCTGCCCATCATCAGAACTGGAGAAGCCATGCAGTGAGCTTGAGATTTTGAAGATTGGGATGAATGAGTTCCTCTGGATGGGACAACTGGTCTGGAGCTGGGTTCAGCATCCAATGTTTCTGAATTAACTGAAACCACAGAAAGGGAAACCATATCTGTCGAGGCCAGAATGAAGCAATGAGAATTTTCCTGTTCTTTGACTGGGTGGCTTTCTTCAGAAACTGGGAAAGGAGAGGAATCGGGCGAAAGGCACACAGTATACCGGGAGAAAAATTGTGAAGGAGAACATCTCTCTGACTCAACCAGAGGAGAGAAAAATGCAAAGCAGTTGCTGCACTTGTTGCTCAGGGGGGATACAAAGAGATCGCAGCACAGCTGACCCCATTGACAGAATATCCTTTCCATCACCAAAAGGTTGACAGACCACTCATGAGGCATCAGGATGCTCTTGTTCAATTTCTCCGCAATTACCCAAGAGCTCCCTGGAACATGTACTATAATTAGAAAGCGGTTGGATGAAATTGACCATCACCATACCCTGAGCACGTGTTAAACAAGGTAAGATCTAGTTCCCCCTTATTTGTTGATGTACCAAATCACTGATATATTGCAATCTAAAAGTACAGTTGTGAACACTTACCATAAATGTAGATGTTCGAGTGTATTCACTGTTGCAGTCATTACATTTGGGTTATCTGCTTGCAGTAGTCCTCAGTCGGCCTGATTAACAAAGTCTTGGGTCCTGCGTTGGTTGCCATCCCTTCTTTCATGATGTCAAGTCGTCAGTGGTATAAAACATGCAGCTGACGCCATTACATTAGTTTTTCTTGCCCCAGATGTTAGGTGCCCCCCTAACGGGAAGCAATTAAATCTATAAATATACAAGGTTATACCTCCAAAAAAAAAGCAAATATACCAAAAAGCTTTTGAGCATAGTAAAGGAAAGTAGAGGTATAACCAAGAGAAATAAGGGGGCTGGAGGGAGGGTAACCAGGACTGCAACAGTGAATACACTAACATCTACATTTATGGTTAAATGTACACAACTGTACTATGTTCTTCGTGTTTCACTGTTGCAGTTATCACATTTGGGTAGATTCCCAAAGCTAAGGATGGGAGGAGGAATTTAGATAGCATTAGGACCAGCTATAAGGCCCTGCAAAACTGCAGTGGCAAAGCCAGCTCTGGATTTACAGAAAATTGGCAGATGGTAATGTTTGGTGAAAGTATGTCCAGAACTCCAAGTAGCAGCTTCTAGAATGTCCCTGGTAGGGACGCCTCTGAGAAAGGCTGTAGAGGCAGATGCAGCCCTGGTTGAGTGGGGTCTGCCCCTATGAGATAGGTTTTCCATGGTGCTTGTAGCAGAAATGAATGCAATGGCTTATCCATTTGGAAATGGTTTGCTTTGAAATAGCCTTCTCCTCTGCCCCTGCAGCAAATGCCACCAGCAGTTGTTCAGATTTCCTTTGAGGTTTAGTCCTGTCCAAGTAGAATCCAAGTTGTCTGTGCACATCTAAGGAGTGCAGTATCCATTCCCCTTTGTTCTGTGGATTAGGAAAGAAGGTTGGCAAATGAATGGACTGATTAAGGGCCACACTGGATACCACCTTGGGAATGAAGGAAGGATTGATCCTGAGGGACACCCTGTCTACATGAAAGATGATGAAAGGCTCCACTGCCATAAGGGCCTGTAATTCAGATACCCTTCTTGCTGAAGTGATTGCTAAAAGGAAAGCCGTTTTCCAAGAAAGGAATTTTACCTCTGCAGTAGCAGCTGGCTCAGAAGGAGGAAGAGTGAGCTTTTCCAAAACAAAGTTAAGGTCCCAGGCTGCAGTTGGAGCTCTCCTGGGTGGTCGTACATTTTTGGCCCCTCTGAGGAACTGCTTGAGCAGTGGATGAGAGAAGACGGGAGGTTCTGTGTTATAATGAGCGGAAATGGCCAAGGCGTGAATTTTAATGGAGGAGGAAGACAGGCCCTTGTGAAGCATCTCAGTTAAGTATTGTAAAATCTGAGGTAAATTGGGCGCTGCTGGGTTCATCCCTTGAGACTGGTTCCAGGCACAGAATCTTTTCCATTTTTCAGCATAATATATTATAGTACTAGGCCTCCTTGCCTCTAAAATGATATCCATCACTGGTTTACTGAGGGATGGTAAAGGAGAGATTAGGTAACTAGCCAGGCTGCTAGGTTCAGTGTCTGAAGCTGATGGTGCCGAATCTGGTTCTCCTGTTGAGACAATAGTGTAGGAGTCTGAGGCAGGTGCCATGGGGCCAACAGTGACACATTGCACAAGAGGGGGCACCAGTGTTGGTGTGGCCAGTCTGGTGCAATCAAAATTGTCCTTGGTTTGTCTTGTTTGATCTTTAGTAGTACTTTGGAGAGCAGAGGCAAAAGAGGAAAGGCATAAACTGATATGTTTTTCCAGCTGAAGGACAGAGCATCCACTTTCCAAGCTTGTTTGTTGGGAGTCCTTGTGCAAAATTTGTCCAGTTCATAGTTCTGGGGGGAGGCAAACAGGTCTATATCTGGGCTCCCCCATTTGCTTGTCAACATGTTGAAAATCCTTGGTTCCAGGTTCCACTCATGTGGATCCATGAGGTTTCTGCTTAGTTCATCTGCCAGTGTATTTAGTTTTCCTGGCAGGAATTGAGCTTGTAGATGCACAAGGTAGCTCAGGGCTGTGTTCCACAATGACCGGCAAGGGAGATGAAAGTGAACAATGTCAAACAATAACCAAGAGCAAAAGGTTCGCTTGGAGAAACCAAATGAGGGCCCAAGACCAAGCTGAATACGTATCCAAAGAGTTTATTCAATACCAACGAAAAGGAATAAATTTATTCCTTTTCGTTGGTATTGAATAAACTCTTTGGATACTTATTCACCTTGGTCTTGGGCCCTCATTTGGTTTCTCTGTGTTCCACAATGCCATGGTAGTCTGCAAAGGGGATAAGAATGTGTACCCTCCTGCTTGTTTATGTACCACACAACAGTGGTGTTGTCTGTCTTTACCATTAATTGGCCTGGAAGAATGTGGTCCTTGAAGGCTGTCAGAGCATTCTGCACAGCTAACATTTCTTTTTGATTGATATGCAGGTGCATTTGACTTCTGTTCCACTTGCCCTGAATGCACTTCCCTGCCAGGTGAGCCCCCCATGCATAGTCTGATGCATTTGTTGTTAGGGTTTGGGCGGAAGGGGGTAGTGTGAATGGTAGTCCCTTGTTTTGGTGACAGGCCTCTGCCCACTAAAGGAACTCTAGGCACAGGCAAGATATGACAGGAATCATTGCTTCTAGATCCTGTGAATGTTGACACCATAGGCTTTTTAGATACCATTGTAGTTTCCTCATATGGAGTCTTGCATATGGAATTAGAAGAATGCAGGAGGCCATGAACCCCAAGGCTTGTAGTATTTGCCTTGCAGATAGCAGGGTTTTTGTGGCCACTTGTTTGAAGTAGGCTGTCAAATGAATTTGCTTCTCTGGCATGAGGAAAGCCATCTTGGAAGTTGTATTCAAGCTTACTCTCAGGATATAATTTGTTGACAGGGTACCAGGTGTGATTTCTTTACATTTATGGTGTACCCCAGACAGGTTAGCACCCTTTGTACAAAGTCTAGATGATTCATAAGTATGTCCTGGCTTTACGCCTAAATTAGACAATTGTCCAGGTATGGATAAATTTGAATATTTCTTTGCCTGCAAAATGCAATGACTGGAGCTAGGCACTTTGTGAATACCTTGGGCTCAATAGATAAGCCAAAGGGCAGTGCAGAGAAAGTACAGTTTTGTACCTATCATAAATGTAGATGTCCGATAGGTATGCATCTGCAGTCCTAACATATGGGTTGTCCTGCCTCAGGCAGCCCTTCGGTCGGCCGGATTCCAAAGTCTGGGTCTGGCCTCGGCTGATGTCGCACTTCACCCGACGTCATAGCTGCTGTTTATTGGGTATAAAGGCATCAGCCGATGCCATTTTCCTCAGTGTTTCTTGCCCCAGATGCCAGGTGCCCTCTAGGAAGGCTAAATTTGGATAAATGCAAATAATTCCAAACAGTAGAGAGCAAACAATATAAGAATATATATATATATATATATATATATATATATATATATATATATATATATATATATACAAACAAATACACCATAATAGATTCCCCCAGCTAGCTAAAAGAGGGGTAAATACCCTAGGAATACCACAGAGGGGAAGGAGGGTGGGTAATCCTGACTGCAGATGCATACCTATCGGACATCTACATTTACGGTAGGTACAAAACTGTACTATGTCCTTCAAGGATGCATCTGCAGTCCTAACATATGGGTAGAATACCATAGCCAAACTGGGGGAGGAGGCACTAAGATAAAGATGGTGTAGTTAAGATCCCTTGCAAAACAGCAGTTGCAAAACCTGCTCGGGATCTAGAATATAAGGGAAGATTATAATGCTTGGCAAATGTATGCACGGAGCTCCAAGTAGCAGCTTCTAAAATGTCTTTGGTAGCCACTCCTTGTAGGAAAGCTGTAGTGGTGGCTGTAGCTCTTGTGGAATGAGGTCTGATATTTTCAGGAGTTGTCTTCCCATGAAAAGAGTAGCAAAAACGAATGCAATTTCCTATCCATTTTGAGATTGTCTGTTTTGAAATTGCTTTTCCTTGCATTCCTGTTGCATATGCTACCAGAAGCTGGTCAGTTTTTCTGCTGGTCTTAGTTCTGTCCAGATAGTAGCGTAATTGTCTGTGCACATCCAAGGTATGTAGTAGTCTTTCCCCCTTGTTCTGTGGGTTGGGGAAGAATGTAGGTAAATGAATCGCTTGATTCAATGATACTCTGGAGACCACTTTTGGCATAAAGGTAGGGTTAGTTCTCAGAGAGACTCTGTCCTGATGGAAGATAAGGAAGGGTTGTACTGCCATTAATGCGTGTAACTCAGATACCCTTCTTGCTGAAGTGATTGCTATCAGGAAAGCAGATTTCCAAGACAAGAACTGTAATTCTGCTGTTGCTGCTGGTTCAAAAGGAGGAAGTGTTAACTTTTCCAGCACAAAGTTGAGATCCCATGTAGGTAAAGGTGGTTTCCTTGGAGGTTTTTTTTTTTTTTTTTTTTTTTTTTTTTTAATATAATTCTCTTTATTGCAATTTTCAGAAAAAAAAAAAAAAAAAAAAAAACACTTACATCAGAGAACATCAAAGAAAATACATATAACAAAACAAATTACAAATCAAACTATATACAAGTTCTACGTTGCCCACGAGTCTGTTATATAAGTTGTTCACAGTATGGTATAAAAAAGATGCTGTCCATACCCAAAGGAGCAAGACAAAAATAAAAAGTCATTTAATTATATGATCAGACAGAATGCCCCAAAATTCTTTAATAATTGGCTTGTGCTTAATATTGTGAAACAAGTATTTGTGAGCCTTGAGGTGTTTGATAGTTATGTGTTTAAAACCCTCCCAAGAGAGAGAATGCCTGGTTTTCCAATTTAGGGAAATGTAATATTTAATTAACATTAAAATGGGAATCAGTACTTTACATTTCCTTTCAGATAAACCTGGAGGTGGAATATGCAGGATGGTAAATTCCCATGAGAGGGTGGATTTTTCATATCCGATTTTCTCAAGTATCACTCTCAAGGCACACCAAAGTTTATAGGAACACTTAAATAAAACCAAAACTGTAGCTTCTGGTGTGGCTGCAATAACGATAGATGCCTCGACTCGGACACACAATGCTTTTATTCACAGATAATCAAAAAAATAAAAGTACGTTAAGCGCTTTCATCTGTATCCAGACTTCATCAGAACGTTCTGGTGAAGTCTGGATACAGACGAAAGCGCTTAACGTACTTTTATTTTTTGCAGCCACACCAGAAGCTACAGTTTTGGTTTTATTTAAGTTGTCGGTACTTGTGGACAGTTATTATAGGAACACTTGCAACTCCAAAACAGATGAAGGATATCATCAGTTTGGTTCGAGCAATAGCAGCATTTAGGGGATTGATTAGGGTAAATCTTACTTAATGCTTCAGGGGTAAAATACGCATTGTTGAGAATCATCAGCTGAGTATATTTTAACTTATTGAAGGGAATGATTTTGGAGCTTCGTTTTACAGCCTCTGTTATTAAACTTTGGTTTATGTTGGGGTTACTTTTTAACCAGAATTTTGAAATAATGAACTTATTCTGATATCTGAGTGACATGATGACCTTGTATACATTTGAGGTCATCTTTTTCTCACTGAGCAGGAGTTTCTTTAATGTTCTACAAGCTGAAATATCTTCATCTGAGATCAGGGGGTGATCTAGGTACTTTCCTGTCAACTCTCTAACCTGTCGTAGCGTGGTCAGGTATTTCTTGGGCAAATTCAAACTGGTTCTTAGGTTAGAAATTGTCTGATGTCTGAAGGGGAAGAGATCCGAGATAGAGGTATTCAAAAGGAGGGGGTATTGCACCAAGTTTAACATGTGCCCATTCAATTTAAGGTTGGGGTTGAGATGAATTGGTTGTAATGTCATGTAGGAATGATAAAGATTCAAGGATTTAAACAGAGCATGAAGGGATTTTACACTATATAATAAACCTTTTGTATATTTCAGTATGCCTATGTTTGCATCATCTAGGAATGGGAGTGCTGCAGGGCTAAATTTTAATGATTTAATGTAGTTGTTACCCAGGATCACCCAAAGCGGGGTCCACCGATATTTGTCCTTATGGTAGGACGCAATCTTTAATACTCTACTAGCATTGATTATCTCATAGTAGGTTTTAAAGTCAGGTAGACTCAGACCTCCTTGCTCTTTAGGATAGATAAGTTTAGAGTAGCTGATCCTGACCGATTTAGGGGCCCATACGAATCTAGAGATAGAGGATACAACTTTCTTAAAGAAATTGTTATGTAAAATATTGGTGGTTGAATGGAACAGGTATAACAATCTAGGAAGAATGTTCATCTTAACTGCTGTGGTTCTGGCCAAGAAAGGAAGCTTAAGCCTAGACCATCTATTGATATCGTTTTGAATATTTGACCAATATCTAACCACATTGTCCTGAAAGTAGTTGTGGTTATTTAGGGAGAATTGTATACCTAAATAATGAAGCTGTTCTTTCGATTTAATCCCTGAATCTAACGTTATATTAGGCAATCTAGAGTGTGTGTTTAAGGGGAAAATTAAAGATTTTACCCTATTACGTTTGTAGTTCGCTAAGTTGGAAAATGCATTAATTGCAGATAATATTTTATTTGGGTCAGAGTCAGGAAGAGTGAAATATATATTAAGGTCATCTGCATATGCCGAAAGGGGAATCTTTAAGTTATAAATACTAGGTGGGTGGAGGAAGGTGGCTTGTTTGAGAAGCATGAAGAGAGGTTCCATATACAAGTTAAATAGGAGGGGGGAAAGGGGGCAACCCTGTCTGACTCCATTCACCATGTTAATTCTGTTAGATGAGTGTTTATTAATATGGATAGTGGTGTATGCTGTGGAGTAAAGGGTTTTAATTTTGTCTATAAATGCGATTGGAATGTTAAAGAAGGGTAGAGCGGCAAATAAGAAATTTGTGCTCAAGCGGTCAAATGCCTTGGATGCATCCACCGCTAGGGCGTACATGGGGTGTTTAGCTAGGTTAGAATGATGGATCATGGCTTCCAGTAGTAAAGTCTGATCGTTAGTTTGTCTACCCGGGATAAAGCCAGATTGCTCAGGAGAAATGATGTGAGAGATAACAGCTTTCAGCCTGTTAGCTAGGACCATGGCCAGAATTTTTATGTCAAGATTAATTAAAGATATGGGTCTATAATTCCCGAGGATTTTAGGGTCCATATTATGTTTAAGAATGAAAATCGTTCTGGAGGCATTTAAATGTATATCTTTAAAGCCATTGGAGGTAATATAGTTAAATAATAGGCTCAACACTTTGGAGACTTTCGTACTAAATGCTTTATAAAATTCAGCCGTAAATCCATCTGGGCCAGGGGATTTATTAGGTTTAAGCTTGTTAATAGCGGAGGTAATTTCATGTGTATTTATCTCCCTTTCTAGAAGCTTATTCTGATCCTCTGTTAATTTGGGAAAGGTGAGATTATTGAGAAAAGATTGTATTTCTAAATCGCCAACTATGTTATCTATGGGCCCATAGGTTTGCTTGAAAATGATTTAAAAAATTTCAATAATCTCATTAGGTTGCTGGAAGTCGTTCCCTTGGTAATGTATTTCAGGTATAAATGTGGAGGATTTAGTGAGGTTGATCACCCTGGCCAGAAATCTGGAGGGGGAGTGTATCACGTCTGCGTATAGGGCCAATGATTTAATCTCATGGAAACTCAAGTTCTCAGCGTGCAGGGATATTAAATCTTTTTGTAGCTGTATCATACGTTCCTCTGTCAGGGGGGTGTGTTTAACCTGAGACTCCATTTCTACTTTATGAAGCTGAGATGTAAGATCCCGTTCTTTTTTGCTATAGAGTTTCTTATAATGTGCGGCTTTATTTATCAAGAAGCCCCTAATCATTGATTTAATCGCGGCCCATTCACAATCTAAAGGGGATTGAAAGGATTCCCTGGATTCCAGAAAGTAGTCCAGGTATTCGTCAATTTGCGAAGTAATCTCCTCTCTCCCCAGGAGGTTGGGGTTCAGCCTCCAACAGATGTCTATTCTATCTGTTGAGCCCCTATTTTGTCGGTGTATATTCACAGAGATCTTGGAATGGTCAGAGATAGATCTGGGAAAATGTTTAAAGGAGATATTCATAGTGTAAAAAACCCTGGAAATAAGAAAAAAGTCTATACTGGACCAACTTTTGGCACAAGAAGAGAAAAAGGTGTAGTTGCATTTTTTCTGGGCCGGCTCTAGAAAAATGTTTGGGTCAAATAAATTGAACTCCTCTTTCAATTCGGTTATGTCTTTATGTGCTGGGAGGTTAGGTTGGGCTCTGTGATTCGACCTATCTGTTTTGGGATCCTGCACTGCATTCCAGTCTCCTCCCACAATATAATAGTGGTTAGGAAATAAAGTGAGGAAATTATATAACTTCGTAAAGAAGCTCTGTTGGGAGGTACAAGGGGCATATATGTTCAGAAGGAGAGTAGGTTTGTCTAATAAGGGGTGATTTGTAGAAAAATAACACCATCTACCTTCGTCGGCTGACCCCATCATTCCAATATCTGGCCCAAAGCTATTTTTAATGATAATGGCCACCCCAGCTCTATTCAGAGTGCCTGCTGAGGCAATGATCTTTTTGATCCAAGGTCTCAATTTATCTTGCTCCCATTGATGATTAAGCAAATGCGTTTCCTGAAGGAAAGTAATATTAGCAGAGGATTTCAATATTAAGTGCATAAGTAATTTTTTTTTTTAGGTGTTTGTAACCCCTTAATGTTCCAAGATTCTAAGTTCCACATTTTCTAATTAAGCTAAGTATATTTAAGAAATCGGGAGTGTGATAGGAAGTATGGACAACATTACAAAGTGACGTAGAGCTGAATTGTAAACCAGGGGCAAGTAGAGGACATCCTTCCCGCTTAATCCCGGTGCCTACCCACCTCCCCCTAAGCCCGGAAGGGTCTGGGAAATTAAAATAGGATGAGCATGAAATCACCCGATAGGTGCAGAATCTTGTTCCCAGAACGTACCACCTAACACAACACGAACCAAAATGCATAACTAACCCATGCAGTGCACAATCCTACTCAAAACTCCACCAAGAAAAAAGGTAAAAACATGCAGAAATGAACAGCAAACATATTATTAATTACATAATAACACTTGGGTTATTTAACCATATGTAAAAAGCCAGAGCTTTCAACTATATTAAATGTGAATGAAGAGAATTTGTTTGAATTATACTCATTACCAATAGGGTGTTGTTGATCATCAGTAATCATATAGCATGTTCCCTTGCTTAATAAAGCATTGCAAGTAAAGTTAACAAAGCTGTCAATCGTATTTTCAAGACCCAGTAATAAAGGTCCCCATGAAGGAAAGGGACAGCCCAGAGAAACACTCACAGAGAATCTTCCCTGTATCTATCCCCACGCTTCCCACCCCCTCATCTCCCAGAGCATAAATTATTGCCCAACTCGAGTTTTTATCATTGATTTGTTAAATTGCCTTTGTATCTTTAACATGTTTAGTCGTTTTTGAATATTGTTGTCAAGGTCCTCCATACCCATATGAAATCAGCTTTTGTAATCAGCGGCCATTCCCTATGACATGAAACAAGAAACCTCTAAAACACAATATGAGCTGTGCATGAGGAAATGCTATGAATAAAACTAGGCTCATTCATTTGAACAATAAAAATAGTAATGCTAAAAGTTAATATATAAAAGGAGGCCAAAAACCTCTAAAGTATAATACAAGCAGTACATGAACAAGTTGAAATCATATGAAAGGCAGTAAAGATAATATACTAGAATAGTCAAATGCCTGAATATGACTCAAAATAATTCCTGGTATCTCAGCAGCTATTAACAGGCTGTAGAGTAAGGATAAAAGATTGATCCTGCTAAACAACCATAATTCTGACTATCTAGTGCTATTATACTTTTACTACAGAGTTGAATTGATTGCAGGACAAAATGCAGTCTAAACTATAAATTTTAAAAGTCAATACATCAACAGAAATAAATGTTTTTGTCAAAAGGCACTCCCAAAAGTGCAATATCAGACCTACTTAAGCAGCAAACAAGTTATTTCAATATCTTTAATCTGGTCAGTAGGGTGCGAATGAATAAAAGCCTGCATTTGCCCCCTTCTATACCTCATTCTCCTTTGCCCAAGTCTGACCTATTGAAATTTGACCTTTTATAAAAGATATTTAGGGGAAGAGGTCATATACCAGATCAGCCCATTATAAGTGATTACTGAGCCGATGTGGATGATCAGACATTCATACAAAGGCATTAAATAGTGAACATTACTGCTGCCATTATTCCCCAGAAGACTGGTATTCACCACCTTACAAAATTACTGATAAACCATCATGGGGAAACAGTGATGTAAAACAGAAAGATAACAATATGTCCAACGATTGGGCAGCAGTATGTAGGGCAGAAAACTGATGTAATCATGCTGATCTTATTACATGGGAATAACAATCTACAAAAACAGTTAGTGCTTTGTTGTAATAAGAGATATTTTTTAGTATTCCACATAGATACAGCGAGATCGTGTTACTGTACCTAGCAGGGATTCAAAAAGTAGGATGCGTGACCTCGAAAAAGTAGTATTACGCTGCTGGAGACTTGCGTTGATGAACGGTTAAAACCTCCCGACAGGAGTGAAATTCCAGCCGTTGGTGTTGAAAGGCTCGTCGCCTCGGTTCTTCAGTTGGATATTGCTGCTGTATGCTGTTTTGCTGGTTAGGAAAGTCAAGAGACCTGATGCGCACTATAGGGACAGTGCGCTTTTAAGAACCGGTTGCATGATGGGTCAACAACCTTCCGAGAGACCGACAGGCCTGTCAACATGTCCGGAGCACTGATTATTCAAGCTGGCAACTTTGCAGCCACCAGCCAACAGTGAAGTCATCTTCATATTCCACCGCTGTCTACTGTAAATGTTGCTCCATTGCATGGGCTGTAAAATCCTGCACACAGCACACAGGCTGTCAAGGAAGGACTTGCTAAAGCCATTGATGCAGGATTCTGTCAGAGTAGATTATCAAGGACTTATTCGAATATAACAATGCAATCTCCTCACAATCATAAGGCAGTGTTCCCCATTCGGAACAGCGCATGCCCTTTTGAGGTTTCCTGTCATTGCTTAAGCTACAGAAATTACCTATCAAAAAAAAAAAAAAAAAAAAAAAAAAAAACATGGCCTGAGGCAAACTAGAATGGGACCAGCCTAAGTGAACTAAAACATGGGAGATCCTTTAAACGACTGACTGATAAGGTAAGCCACTAGCTTCCCCTCTTAGGAGCCGAAAATAATATATTTGACACCCAAAAGGTGCATTTAGGTGTATCAGTGTAAAATATTTAGACTGTTTTGTCTGGAACTTCGTTAAAGGCTTTCTTAAAAACCTCCCTTGCCTCCTCGAGATTGTGCGCTGAGAACTGTGTGCCCAAATGAGAGCAGATGGGAGTGCTGGGATAGCGCATTTGGAAACGAATTTGTTTTTTAATGAGATAAGCACAGAAGGGAGCTAATTTCTGTCTCTCCTGCTTAATCGGGGCTGGAAGGTCAGGAGAGAGGAAGATTTTTGAACCCTTCCAGTCAATGGATTTTTTCTTCTTTGCTGCTAGGACTAGTTTGGTGACATGTTGGTAATTAAGAATCTTCACAAACACTGGTCTTGGAAAGAGATTGTTAGATGCTGGTCTTAGGGCTCTGTGAGCTCGTTCTATAATTATTTTATCTAAGAGGGGCACTTTGTCCAGGAAAACAGAAAAAATATCCAAAATGTTCTCAAGTAAATCCAGTTGTGGAATATGTTCTGGGATACCCCTGACAATAAGATTGTTGCGTCTGGATCTGGCTTCGAGATCAATTAATTTCTGTTGAATGGACTTTATGGTAGTGTCATTATTTTTTTTTTCCAAGAGTAATTGCTCAATTTTAATCTCACTGTCCAGTACCTTTGCTTCTGTTTTGTCCATTCTGTTTAACATTTTGTCCATGGAATCATTAAATGTTTTAATCTGCAATGAGATACCTTGTATTGCTGTCTGTAGGGGCTGGAGAGCAGTCTTCAGTTCCTCCATGTATGGTGAGTCTGTTTTATCTTTTGATGTTAGAGGTATTGCTTTGGAGGCCTCTTGTTGTTTGGTAGTTCTGAACCTTTTCTGAGTTCCTTCCTTTTCTGTGGAGGCTATAGCTGAGAATTTAGCTTTGGTGGATTGAGTATCCATGTGATCCAGCTCCTTTGACATGTTTATGAGAGATTTTTCAATGATAGATTTATCAGAGCTATTTTTTTCCACAGGGATACTAGGCCTCCGAGGCCTGGAGCACATGTAGACCAGACAGGCAGCAGACAGACAGATACATCAAGTACAATCCTGTACAGCAGACCTTCCGTATCTCTCCACAACGCATGAACAGACTCCAGGTAAGTTACTTGATAGTTTAATAACGAAATTAAACACTGTGAAGAGTTTGGATCCTTAAGATTTGTTGTTTTAGTTCAGGTGAGTGGCAGAGCTATGTGTAGACACTGCTTATAGGATGGCAGCCATTTTGTTCTGAGCTTCCTTGGAGGTTTTACATTTTTGATTCCTCTCAAGAACTGCCTGAGTAGAGGATGAGAGAAGACAGGAGGATCTATGTTGTATTCTGCTGAGATTGCTGATGCATGAATCTTAATGGAGGAGTAAGACAGGCCATTGTGGAACAGTTCTGCTAAATATTCCAGGGTGTGCGCTATGTTTGCCAATGAGACATTTTCTCCCTTTGCTGCACTCCAAATGAGATGTAGGATCTTGTAGTTGTCCTGTGTTAGAAGTAAGGGACATAGAGGTAGAGGCCATGCGTGTGTCCGAGACATGCTTCTCAGTAGCGGGTACCAATGTTGCCTCGGTCAGTCTGGAGCTATCAGGATTACCCTTGGCTGATCCTCTCTGATCTTCAGTAGAACTTTGTACATCAAGGGAAGAGGTGGAAATGCATATGCTATCAGGTTTTTCCAGCTGAAGGAATGGGAGTCCACCCTTCAAGCAAGTGGGTGGTATGCTCTTGTGCAGAATTTCTTCAATTGGTGGTTGTGTGGGGAGGCGAACAGGTCTATCTCTGGTAGTCCCCATTTCTTTGTTATGGCTTTGGAGATATCTGGATGCAGCATCCATTCGTGAGCATCCGTGGTAGTTCTGCTTAAGGTGTCTGCTAGAGAATTTTCTTTTCCTGGTACAAATCTGGCCTGAAGTTGTATGTTGAGATTCAGGGCCATATTCCACAGGTCCATTGCCATCCAGCATAGAGGATATGAATGTGTACCTCCCTGTTTGTTGATGTACCACATGACTGTGGTATTGTCGGTCCTTATCAGCAGATGACCCTGTTGAAGGAGTGGTCTGAATGCCTGGATCGCATTTTTCACTGCCAGCATCTCCTTTAGATTTATGTGTAGATTCAGCTGGTCTTGGGTCCATAGGCCTTGAATACACTTGTCCACCATGTGTGGCCCCCATCCTAGGTCTGAGGCGTCCGTGGTGATGGTCTGGCTTGGATGAGGTTTGTGGAAAGGCAAGCCTCTGTTCCACTGACAGGCCTGAGCCCACCACAGGAATTCTTGCTTCAGGCATGGAATTATTGGAATCTGGGCTTCTAGACTGTGCTTGTGTTGAGACCATACATTCCTTAGGTACCATTGTAGCTTTCTCATATGCAGCCTGGCATGTGGAACCAATATTATGCATGATGCCATGTAGCCCAGGGCTTGCAGGACACTTTCCTTGCAGTAAGCCGAGTTTGTGTTGTTAATGTCATGAAGTAGGCTGGTAGTTGCTTTTGTTTTTCTTCAGTGAGAAAAGCCATCTGAGTTGATGTATCCAGTTCTGCACCCAAGAATGTTATCCTTTGGGATGGTACTAGTCTTGACTTTTGCATGTTGACTGTGTATCCCAAGGCTTGCAACAGTTGTATGACATTTTCCAAATCTTTTGTTAATTTTGCCTTGTTGTCCGCTTGTATTAGGCAGTCGTCCAGGTATGGGTAAATTTGAATTCCCTGAAGTCTGCAATGAGCAATTACTGATGCCAGGCATTTCGTGAATACTCTGGGCGCAGTAGATAAGGCAAAAGGCAATGCTGAGAATTGATAATGCTCTGATCCTGCAAGAAATCTGAGGTGTCTTCTGCAATCTGGTCGTATAGGGACGTGCAGGTATGCCTCCTTGAGATCTAGAGTCACCAGCCAAGACTCCTTGCCCAGCATGGGAAGAAGCTGCTGGAGGGTCAGCATTTTGAATTTTGGAACAATGAGGTATGTGTTCAGTGCGGACAAGTCTAGAATAGGTCTCCATTGATTTTCTTTTCTTGGTACAAGAAAAAGCCTGGAGTAAAATCCTTGGCCTTGTTCCATAGGTGGTACCTCTTCTATAGCTCTCATCCTTAGTAAGTTGTTGACTTGTCTTAGAGCGTCTGTTTTTGGCGTGGTGGTAGGTTTGGCATTCCTCTCTTTTTTGGTAGAGTGTGGAAGTGAAACCTGTAGCCCTTGTCTATTGTCTGTAAAGTCCATTTGTCTCCTGTAATGTAATGCCAGTTGTCGGAGAATAAGGCTAGCTTTCCACCCAAGGGTGCTTCCAGTTGTTCCCTGGTAGGCGGAACTAGAGCCAAGTCATTGTGTCTGCCCTGTGGAAGTGGTTGTAGTTGAATCTGTGGCAGTATTTCTCTGGTTGGCAGGTTGCCACTGACGTCCCCTGTAGGCACCCCTAGATTGACCTCTGCCTCTGGGGCGTCGTCTGGAAAGGACCAATTCTTCGAAGGCCAATTTCGGCTAAACCTCGGTGGTTGGACCTGTAAGAAATCCTTGACTGTTTGGACAGATTTTGCTTTTTCTTCCACCTTCTTTAGAACCTCCTGTGCAGGGGAGCCAAACAAACTTTGTTTCTCCATGGGAGCATCTAGGAGTTTTGACTTAACATGGTCTGGTAAGGATTGTTCTTTTAACCAGGCATGCCTTCGAATCACTGTTCCAGTCATAGCTGATCTAAAGGAAGCCTCCAGTGCATCATAGCCACATTTTAAGGAATGGTTACTGACCTGCTGAGAGTTATGTACCAAATCCTGAAGGGACTTGCGATCTAAAGGTTCAGGAGAAGTCAGTTTTTTGTTTATCTGGTCTAACAAAAATTCCTGGTACTGAATCATGTGAAATTGACAGTTCAAGGCCCTGGCCGAAAGAGTAGCAGAAGTATAAACCTTTTACCCCATCTCTAATGCTCTAGATTCCCTTTCAGAGGGAAGAGGGTTTTTGGCAGAGGCAGCTGCCACACCTTTAGGGCCCTGTGAAATGGTTTCAGGGTCTGCAACAGGAGCCTTATACAAATGGTAATGTGTGTCCGGGACCCTGTAATATCGGTCTGGTTTGGCAGGGGCCGGAGGAAGAGAATCAGGGGCAGTACAGGCATCATTATATGCATCATCAACAACTGTTAGTACTGGCGGAATGGCTAAAGGCCTATGCTGTGGTAAATGTAAAAAGGTCCTAAGCCTTTTCCTTGAATCTGAAAAATCCTGGCCCTGCCATTGGAAGTGTTCCCTCATAGCATGCAAAGTTTCCCCAAAGGAAAATTCTTCAGGAGGAGAAGCAGAAGGAATGGTGTCTTCTGCATCAGAATCCTCATAAGGAGAATATGGGCCTTCGTGAGGGTCTGAAATGTCTGAGTCATCCGAGGAGTAATCTGTAGAGACAGGTTCCGGGGGTTCAGTCCTAGGCATCTTGTCTGGAGGGGGCTGAGAGGCCCTGTCTGGGTGAGGTTGGGATCCCCTGATCAAAGAAATGAGATCCTCAGCCAGGCTGAGCATTTGGGAACTAGAGGTAGGCCTATGTGAAGGAGTTTTAGCAGGTAAGGCCTTAGAAGATTTAGCTGCTTTAGCCCTGGCAAAAGCCTTGATAGACATAGAAGCAGGGGGTCTAGCAGCCCCACGTGCAGGGGTAGAGATGTCTAAAGGAATAGTGTCTGACAAATCCTGGGTGCCTGCTTATGTAGCAGTAAATTCAGTAGCAGATTCAACCAAGCTCTGTGAGGCCTCGGCTATCGGAGGCATGCTTTCGGCCGAAGGAAGAACCGGGGGATCGGTTTCAGCCGAAACTGGGACACTCGCGGTTGGCCTAACCGTGGTTTCAGGCGAAACCACGGGCCGCGAGTGTCGGTCCTTTTCCTTGTGCTTTTTAGCTAATTGAGTAGTCGGAGTCTCCGACGGCATTTTGTATGCAAAAGCGGGACCAAAAAACTCCTCTGCAAACTCCGACCGACGTCTAAGTGCCCGTCGGTTGAAGGAAGCACAGGCTAGACAAACTGATACGTCGTGGTCTGGGCCTAAGCAAGGAAGGCAGTAAGAGTGGAAATCCTTATGAGGTATTTGTTTCCCACCAGTTAAACAATTATTTACTTTGTCTGACATCGGCTGAGGCAAAAAAAGAGTCCCCAACGGGGTACTTAGCTTTTTAGAAGTCTTCGGTAGTAGAAATCTCTGGATCTGACCGACCGGCACTTACGAACAGCTTCTGCTTCGGGCACCGCGCGGCAAGAAAGACTGAGGAAAATGACGTCAGCTGATGCCTTTATACCCAATAAACAGCAGCTATGAAGTCGGGTGAAGTGCGACATCAGCCGAGGCCAGACCCAGACTTTGGAATCCGTCCGACCGAAGGGCTGCCTGAGGCAGGACAACCCATATGTTAGGACTGCAGATGCATCCTTGAAGGACATCTGATAGTGCATGTAGCCTGCTTTGAAGCACAGGTATCTTCTGCAAGATTCCCTGATTGGGATGTGCAGGTATGCTTCCTTTAAATCTAGTGTTGCCAACCAGGCGTCTTTGCCTAGCATAGGGAGCAACTGATGAAGAGTCAGCATCTTGAATTTTGGAATCACCAAAAAGGTGTTTAGAGTAGACAGGTCCAGGACAGGATGCCATAAATTGTCTTTTCTGGGTACCAGAAAAAGTCTCTAGTAGAAACCTTGTCCCTTTTCCTCTTCTGCTGCCAACTGAATAGCTCCCATGCTTAAGATAGAAAGTACTTACTTCTGGGCCTCTGCCCATTGATTTGGGGGTAGATCTGACCACCCGCTTGGTGTTGGTAATGAGTGGAAGTGAAATCTGTATCCCTGGGACACTATATTTAAAACCCATTTGTCCTGGGTAATGAGCTCCCAGTTCTTTGCATGAAGTGCAATCTTTCCCCCCAAAGGGGCAGTCAGTTGAGAAGTGCTTGGAAGTTATAAAAAGAAGTCATTGAGACAGTTTACCATAGGGGGGAGTTTTATTACTCCCAGGTTTGGAAGTGGAGGCCCCCCACTGCTTAGTCCTGTGCATACCCTTGGACTGAAGCCTGGGAGCTCTGCTGGATCTGGGCTTGGACTGAGAAGGTCTGGAAGAGGCAGAAAAGGACCAGTTCCTGGAAGGCCAATGCCTACTAAACCTTGGTAGTTGTACTTGTAAAAAATCTTTAACAGTTTGCATAGATTTAGCTTTTTCCTCCATCTTTTTAAGAAATTCTTCTGCCTTGTTGCCAAATAGGCGGTCCTGGTTTAAGGAAGCATCCAGTAATTTCGCTTTAACATGATCTAGCAAGGACTGCTCCTTAAGCCAAGCATGCCTTCTAAGTACAGACCCAGTTACAGCAGCCCTGCAACATGCCTCTAGTGAATCAAAACCACTTTGCAAAGTATGCTTTCCAACTTGTTCAGCTGAATGCAGTAAATCCTGTAAATCCTTATTTTCCGCACAATCAGGAATCAATATAATTTTCTGTTTAAGCAATCCAATAACATGCTGCTGATACTTTAACATATGAAACTGGTAGTTTAAGGCCCTAATGGCCAAAGTTGCAGAAGTGTATATCTTTTAACCCCATCTATCCCGTGTCCTGGAGTCTCTATGAGAGGGGGTACGATTTTTGGCAATAGTAGCTTTAATGCCCTTGGGTCCCTGTGAAATGGTCTTAGGATCCGCAGTACAATTTTTAAAAAGGAACTTCTGAGATTCAGTGACCCTGTAATATCTGTCAGGTTTTCTGGGAACAGGAGGTAAAGAGTCAGTGGCCAAGCTAGATTCCAAAAAGGCATCATCAACAATGTCTAGTACAGGATGTATGGCTAAAGGCCTGTGCTAGGGTAGGAGTAAGAAATCCCTAAGCCTCTTTTTAGAATCAGAGAAATCCTGACTTTCCCACGAGAATGCTCCCTGAGAGTATGCAAGGTTTCACCAAAAGAGAAATCCTCTGGGGGGCAGAGGGAATAGAGTCCTCTGCATCAAAATCCTCATAGGTAGATAAGGGTAAATCCTGGTCATCAGATCATCAGAGGAAACAGAAAATTCAGAATCCTGGTCAGAAGTATCATAAGCAAACTCAATCCTGGGTCTCTCAGAGGGGGAAGGCTGGCTTCCCCTAATTAAAGTTATAAGATCTTCAGCCATTCTTATCATTTGTTTTTTAGGCATAGAGGCCTGACCATGCGGTCTGGGCGTCAGTTTTCGAGGCATGGTTCGAGTTTTAGGCCTTGAAGAAGAAGATGACATCGGTTTAATATGCAAGTCTGTAGGCCTGAATACACCCTCAGAAGCCGGTGCCTGCACAGCGGCTCCAGACCCATCCAAGGTAGAGACATCCGCACGTTCCAAAGTTTAAACATCTCACAGCATACCGGACTCCGAATGGGTCTCAGTAGAGGCCTGCGAATCTGAAGTAGTGGGTATCAGGGGCTGCAAAAGCACCTCACTGAGTACCAGCGAACTGGCGACTGGCTTAGGAGAAGTGTCATCGGCAGCTTTGGACCCTAGGTGGCCTGTCTCTGTCTTTATCTTTGCGTTTTTTTGGAATGTCGGATGGCTTACCGAAGACATATCAGGATAATTGAACCGAGCACCAAAATACTTAGAAGCGAAAATATACCGACGACGGATAGTTCCTGGTTTAAATAAGGCACAAAACTGACAGCGAGGTACGTCATGGTCAGGGCCTAGGCAAGAAATACAGTAGGAGTAAAAATCTTTATGAGGTATTTGCTTTCCTCTAGTAAAGCAATTATTAACTTTTACTGACATTGGTTTACAGCAAAAAAAAAAGTTTCCCCAAAGGGGTACTTGGCTTTTAGTTGAAGACTTTGCTTCTGAAACTCGAAAACGAAAATGTCAGGAGTTGGCCGACTGCCACTTGAGAACTGCTTCTGCTTCGGGCACCGCAGAGCAAGAAAGACTGATGTAATGGCATCGGCTGCATGTTTTATAACCCTGACGACCTGACATCATGGAAGAAGGGACAGCAACCAACACAGGTTCCAAGACTTTGTTAATCAGGCCGAGAGCTACTGCAAGCATATAACCCAAATGTGATGACTGCAACATTGAAACATGAAGATCAGACAACCGTTCCTGAGGGGAGAGTTTCTTGGAATGCTTGCAACACCAGGAGCACTGTCCTCATCTCTAGAACACCGACGTGCAAGCTGGCCTCTAACTGGGGCCAAGTGCCTTGGGCCGTCTTTCCCAGGTAATGCCCCCCAACCTATCTGGGATGCATCCATAGTCATTTGGCTTGGGGTTGAGAAGGGACAAATGGACAACCAGACAGAATCGCATTGGAACGGAGCCACCAACTCAGGTCCTTTTTGTAAAAATTGGTGATTGGTACCCGATTCGACACTGGTTGATTCAGTATAGACCACTGTGAAGCCAAGAGCTACTGTAGAATTCACATGTGAAACCTCACAAGGGGAAAGTACAGTTGTGTACCTACCAGAAATGTAGATGTTCGAGTGTATTCACTGTTGCAGTCATAACTCTTGAGTTATCCTGCTGGCAGGCTACCCGCAGTCGGCCTGAATTCCAAAGTCCTGGTCCGGCGTCAGTTGCTGTCGCCTCTTCCCTGACGTCAGTGCGCCAGGCGTATAAAAGATGCAGTCAAATGCCATTTTCTTCAGTTTTTCTCTTCCCAGATGTCAGGTGCCCCCAAAAGGGTAGGCTAAATATATTATGCAAATAAACATACATGCAGTAAAGAAACATTACCTTCATCTACAAGCAAATACACCACATAGGTTGCATAGAATAGAGAAGTACAGATAAACCCCAGCAAAAGAAAGGGGGATGGAGGGAGGGTAACCTGGACTGCAACAGTGACACTCTAACATCTACATTTATGGTAGGCACACAACTGTACTATGTTCATCGTGTTTCACTGTTGCAGTCATTACTCTTGGGTTGAATACCAAAGCTGAGGATGGGTGGCTGAGCTAAATAGGATTAGGAGAGGCTATGAGGCCCTGCAGCACTGCAATGGCAAAACCTGCTCTGGATTTAGAGTAAAGAGGTAAGTGGTAGTGCTTTGTAAAAGTGTGCACTAAACTCCAAGTTGCAGCCTCTAAGATGTCTTTGGTTGGTACTTCTTTGAGGAAGGCTGCTGCTCTGGTAGAATGAGGCCTAATGCCCTTAGGCACTGATTTGCCATGCTGAGAATAGCAAAAACGGATGCAATGACCTATCCATTTAGAAATAGTCTGTTTTGAGATAGCCTTTCCTTGTGATCCTGCAGCATATGACACTAAAAGTTGCTCAGTCTTTCTGAAAGCTTTAGTTCTGTCCAAGCAGACGCGTAGCTGCCTGTGTATGTCCAAAGAATGCAGAATTTTCTCACCCTTGTTCTGTGGGTTTGGATAAAAGGTAGGCAAGTGAATGGTTTGGTTGAGGGCCACACTGGACACCACCTTAGGCATAAATGTTGGGTTTGTCCTCAGAGAAACCCTGTCTGGATGAAAAATGATAAAAGGTTCCACAGCCATGAGTGCTTGTAACGCCGAGACTCGTCTTGCAGAGGTTATTGCTAGGAGCAGAGCTGTTTTCCAGGATAAGAATTTTATATCAGCTGTTGAGGCTGGGCTCAAAGGGAGGCAGTGTGAGTTTTTCCAAGACATAATTGAGGTCCAATGCCGGAATTGGTGCTTTCCTTGGAGGCCTGATGTTTTTGGCCCTTCTGCGGTACTGCCTTATTAAAGGATGACAAAAGATAGGTGGTTCCATATTGTAATGGGCTGCAATGGCAGAGGCATGAATCTTAATTGATGAAAAGGAAAGGCCTTTGTCCAGCATCTCAGTTAGGTATTGTAAAATTGGAGGAATATTTGGTACATACGTGTCAATGCCTTGTTCCTGGTTCCAAGCACAGAATCTCTTCCACTTTTCTGCATAAGATTTTCTGGTACTGGGCCTCCTGGCCTCCAAGATAACATCCATAACAGCTTTTGAAAGAGGAGTGTTCTGAATGGCTACATTATCCACCATGCTGCCAGATTTAAGGTCCTGAGTTGAATGTGCAGGATCCGATTGTTTTGTTGGGTCAGCAAGTGGGAAGTTTGAGGCAATATCCATGCTGGACCTTGAGACAAGCTCTTTAGGATTGGGTACCAGTGCTGGCATGGCCAGTCTTGTGTAATCAGTATCATTTTCGGCTTCTCTTGTCTGACCTTTAGGAGTACCTTGGGAAAGCGAGGCAGTGGAGGAAAGGCATATACTGTTAGGTTTTTCCAGCTGAAGGATAGGGAGTCAACTCTCCAAGCTTGTTTGTGATAAATCCTTGTACAAAATCTCTGTAATTGGCAGTTGTGAGGGGAGGCAAATAGATCTATGTCTGGGCATCCCCATTTACTTGTTATCATGCTGAAGACTTGTGGCTCCAGTTTCCACTCGTGGGGATCCATGAGGTTTCTGCTTAGTTCGTCTGCCAGAGTATTTGTTTTTCCTGGCAGGAATTGTGCTTGCAAATGAACTTGATAAGTCAATGCTGTGTTTTACAAGGTGACTGCTTGTCTGTAGAGGGGGTAGGAATGTGTGCCTCCCTGCTTGTTTACGTACCACATGACCGTAGTACTGCCCATCTTTATCAGTAGCTATCCTGGATGAAGTAGATCCTTGAAAGCTGTCAGGGCATTCTGAACAGCTAGCATCTCTTTTTGATTGATATGAAGATGCATCTGGCTTGCAGGCCATGTGCCCTGAATACATTTTCCTGCCATATGGGCCCCCCCAGGCATAATCTGATGCATCCGTTGTCAGTGTCTGTCTGGCTGTGGGTAAAGTGAATGGCAGACCCTTGTTGTTGTGACAAGCCTGTGCCCACCATCGAAACTCCTGTTGCAGGCAGGGAATAAGGGTAATTACTGTCTCCAGGCTGTGGCAATGCTGAGTCCAAACACTTTTTAGATACCATTGTAGTTTCCTCATATGCAGTCTGGCATATGGAATTAGTAGAATGCAGGATGACATGAAGCCCAAGGCCTGCAGGATTTTCCTTGCAGATAACTGGGTCTTTGTTGCCAACTTTTTGAAGTAAGAAGTCAGTTGCCTTTGTTTGTCTGGCGTGAGATAAGCCATTTGCGCAGTTGTATTTAAGCTTGCACCTAGGAATATTTTCTCTTGAGAGGGTACTAGTTTTGATTTCTTTTCGTTTACTGTGTACCCTAGGCAAATTAGTAATCTTTTTACAAACACCAGATGCTTTAGAAGAATGTCTTTGTTCTCTGCTTGAATAAGGCAGTCGTCCAGGTAGGGATATATTTGAATTCCTCTTTATCTGCAAAACGCAATTACTGCTGCCAGGCATTTTGTGAAGACCCTGGGCGCAGTAGATAAGCCAAAGGGCAGTGCAGAAAATTGGTAGTGCATTGAGCCAGCTATGAATCTGAGGTATCTTCTGTAAGACTGTCTGATTGGGACATGCAGGTATACCTCTTTTAGGTCCAAAGTTATGAGCCAAGCCTTCTTGCCCAGAATGGGCAGTAGCTGCTGTAGAGTCAACATCTTGAATTTTGGAACCTCCAGAAACGTGTTTAGTATAGACAGGTCCAGTACTGGTCGCCAGGTTTTGTCCTTTCTGGGCACCAAGAAAAGTCTAGAGTAAAATCCTTGCCCCTGCACTTATTGTGGTACTTGTTGAATGGCCCTCATGTCCATGAGGGCTGTAATTTGCTCTTGTGCCTCTGCCCATTGATTGTGTGGCAGGTCTGGCATACCTTTTGCCCTTGGTAGGTTGTGAAAATGGAACCTGTAGCCCTGGGACACTATATGTTCAAGACCCACTTGTCATGGGTAATCATTTGCCAATTTGGTGAAAAAAGTGCTAATTTTCCCCCTAAGGGGGCTGCCAAAAGAAAAGTGCTTGGATCTGGCAGAGGAAAGTCATTGGGACGGTTTCCTGTAAGGTTGTGATTTGTCTTCTCCGCTTTTGGAGGTAGGAGCACCCCATTGTTTAGGCCTGTATGAGCCTTGGGGCTTGAGATCTGCCTCTGGGACGTCTGTATCTGCCTCTTTGTGGCCTGTCTGACACTGGAAAGGACCAATTTTTGGAAGGCCAGTTCCTGCTAAATCTGGGTGGCAGTACCTGTAAAAAATCCTTAACTGTCTGCATGGATTTCACTTTGTCCTCCATTTCCTTCAGCACCTCTTCTGCTTTACCACCAAAGTATCATGTTGTAATGGAGCATCTAATAATTTTGCTTTAACATGATCAGGTAGATTCTGTTCCTTTAACCAAGCATGCCTTCTAATAACAGAACCTGTAACAGCGGCCCTGCAAGAGGCCTCCAGTGAATCATAACCACATTGCAAAGTATGCTTTCCCACTTGTTCAGTTGCATGCAATAAATCCTGCATTTCCTTGTTCTCTGAACATTCAGAATTTGTCAACATTTTCTGTTTAAGCAGTTACATTAAGTACTGCTGATATTTAAGCATATGAAACTGACAATTTAAAGCCCTTACTGCCAAGGTAGCAGAAGTGTAAATTTTTTCCCCATCTGTCCAGTGCCCTAGAATCCCTATCAGAGGGGACAGGATATTTTGCAGTGGAAGCTTTGACCCCTTTGGGACCCTGAGATATAGTTTCTGGGTCAGCAGCGGGGTTTTTATATACGAATTTATGAGAATCTGGGACCCTGTAGTATCTGTCAGACTTAGCAGGTGCAGGAGGTAAAGAGTCAGGGGACAGGCCGGACTCTGAAAATACATCATCTTGTCTAGAACAGGTGGAATAGCAAGGGGTCTGTGCTGAGGTAATAGCAGAAAGTCTCTGAGCCTTTTCTTAGATTCTGAGTAATCTTGGCTCTCGCCCAGTGGAAATGCTCCCTCATGGTATGCAGTGTTTCCCCAAAAGAATAATCCTCAGGAGGAGAGACTGAAGGAATGGATTCTTCAGCATCAGAATCCTCATAGGGAGGAATAGAATAATCCTGTTCAGAAGAGGAATCAGAGGAAATAGAAACCTTATCAAAAGAATCATATTCTGTCTGTTGCCTAGGCCTCTTATCAGGAGGGGGATGGGAACTCCTGATCAAAGTAATTAGGTCTTCGGCCACTTTAAGCATCTGTTTTTCAGGCATGGAAGTCTGAGTAGGAGAATGCTGTACTTATTTCTTTGTCTTTAGAGCTGCTTTAGTCTTTGTCTTTGAAGCTGAAGATGGTTTAACATATAACTGTGTAGGTCTGAAGACACCCTCAGAAGCCAATGCCTGCTCAGTGGCTCCGGACCCATCTGAGGGAATGATTTCTGAGTGTCCAATACCTTGAGTATCCAGAGGCTCAGTCGGCTCCACGTGGGAGTTGGAAGCGGCCTGTGGCTCTGAGGTAGCGGGCGCCAGGGGCTTCGAAAGCGCCTCACTGAGAACCGGCGAATGGCCTAATGGAGGCCTCGTCAGTCGGTTTTGGACCTCTGTTACCTATCCTTTTCCTTGTCCTTGCGTTTTTTGTAAACTCAGGTCATCGGCTGTTCCGATGGCATTATATAATTAAACCTTCGTCCAAAGTAATGAAATGCAAAATCGAACCGACTCTTAATAGTGCGTTGGTTAAATCTAGCACAAAAGTGACAGCTAGCAATATTGTGGTCAGGGACTAGGCAAGGAATACAGTAAGAGTGAAAATCCTTATGAGGTATTTGCTTCCCACAAGAAATACAATTGTTAACTTTTTCTGTCATCGGCCTGGACCAAGAAAAAAGTTTCCCCAACGGGGTACTTGAATTTAATGAAGACTTTGGTTCTGAAATTCAGATTTGAAAATCTCAGGAGTCGGCAAACCGGCACTTGCAAACTGCTTTTGCTTCGGGCACCACCCGGCAAGAAAGACTGAAGAAAATGGCGTCGGCTGCATCTTTCATACCCCTGGCGCACTGACGTCAGGGAAGAGGCGACAGCAACCGACGCCAGACCAGGACTTTGGAATTCAGGCAGACTGCGGGTAGCCTGCCAGCAGGATAACCCAAGAGTAATGACTGCAACAGTGAAACACGATGAACATCTAAAGTGATGGTGGCCACCATACAAACTGGAGTCTGTAGCAATAGTCTTGCAGTCACTGTTCTGCTGTGAATAATCTGGCTAACTTGTGATTTTATTCTTTGAAGTCTTTCTTGGGGTACAGGTGCTTGTGTCCAACACTGCTCTTATGAACTCTAAATGCTGTGTTGGCTCTAGATGGCATTTTTTGTAGTTTACAGTGATCCCAAGTGAGGAGCAAGTTTGAAGAACGTAGTTCCTTGCCTGCAGCAATAGATGCCTGATGGTTACAGTAATGAGCCAGTTGTCTAGGTATGGAAACAAACAGAATCCTTGCAGTCTGACATGGGCTGCTACCACTGCCATGCATTTGTTGAACACTCTGGGGGCTGTGATAAGACCAAACAGCAGGACTCTAAACTGATAATGACTGGCTCCCAGCCAGAACTGCAAGCATCTTTTGGAGCATTACTTATACGCATCCTGAAGATCTACTGAGCACATCCAATTGTCTTTTCCTAAGAATGGAAGTACAGACTGAACTGTGACCATCTGGAATTTGTTTTTTTGAAATGACTCGTTCAACGCACTGAGATCCAAAATCGGTCTCCAGTCCCATCTTCTTTGGCACTACAAACAATCTTGAGTAAACTCCAGATCCTATCTGGCCTGGTGGGGCTGCTTGGATGATTCTTTTGTCCAGCAGTTTTTGAATTTCTAAAACAGCTGCATCACTGTGACTGGGTGGAGCATCTGGGATTCTCTCTGGTTGAGTTGTTTTGAAAAGGGAATACTGTAACCTCGGGTTATAATCCTCTAACCCAACTGTCCGTTGTTAATGTTTGGCCAATCAGGTAGGTGCAGACTGAGTCAACCCCGGACTGCCTCCAGAGGATGGCAATCTGGTCTCCATTCAAAGCACTGATAGGAGTTACCAGGAAACGAATCCCTGGAAACCTGATTTGGCGGGCCACCTCTGTCTCTAGCACGGCATCTTCCATTGTAACTTCCCCCACTCTGCCCTGGGGGGGGGTCATTACCACACAAGTCCTGGAAAGGCCTTTGGCACCTTTTAAACCATAGCTTTCCACTCTTCTGGTTACTGGAGTAGGGCTGTTGAAGGGTGGAAAAGTGTACTCCCACAGCAGAAAGAGTATTCCATCCTTCTCACATCTGGCAAAGGTCTGTTTAACTTTGGGGCCAAAAAGGGATGTTCCGTCAAAGGCAGCATTGACGAAAGAAGACTTAAATGACTCCGTAAACTCACATAAATGCATCCAGTCACATCTCCTGACGGCTACGCCAGAATCCACTGCCCTAGTTATCCCTTCAAATGCATGTGCAATGAGCCTCATGGACAAATTACATATTGAATGAAGGGTTGCCAGCTGGGAAGCTACTTTATCCCGAACCCCTCAGCTACGGTTCCTGTTGGAGTGTCTGATAGCTCCTTTATCAGACCTAGTTGAAGCCTGGTGAAATGTGCCATGAAGTTCAAGGACCTAAGCATGAAGGTCAGTGAAGCGTATATGCACTTCCCGAATCTATCCATCATCCTAAACTCTTTATTAGGAGGATGGATAGTAGGACTTTCATCAAGTTCATTTTTGGTGGCTGCCACAATCACCGTGGCCTTCACTGGTACAAATTTAGCCCAATGTTGCTGACCCACGGGAGCTGACAAAATACGGTCTGGTCTCTTGGGAATTGGTTTGATGGAATCAGAAATCTTCCAAGTCCGCTGTGCAATCAACTTAATTACATCAGCAGCAGGCAGAGAGATCCAAGAAGTAGATGGTCAGGCATGAAAAGCTTCCAGGTATACTGAATCCTCTGAGGAAGGTTGTTGACCGTCCAAGCCACCCCTCTGATTCAAGATCTCTAGAATGTCACCAAAGGAGACATCTTCCAGGGGTGACCTCGGTGAGCCGCCTTCTTCACTGAAGTCAGCATCTTCTGTGCAAGACTCTTCAGGGGAGTCCAAGTGCTTCCTCTTGTCCTTTCTCTTCAGGGGTACCCCTTGGTGGAATGGGCCAGAGAAGTGTCTGAAGAGGACATGACCACCGTGGTTGAATCCTAAAGTTTCCATGTCCACTGTCCCAAGGTGGAGGCTGTGGGTAGCTCTGGGTGAAGGGAAAGGCAGGGATGCTGTTCTGATGAGAGAGGTATTCTTCTGTGAGCCTGTAGTGGACAAGGCACTCTCCATCGCCCAGAAAGCAGCCCCCCCCAATAGAGGAATGGGAGCCTGGAATCAAAATAGACTCCTTCAAAGCAGTGGTCCCATCCCACACCAAGGTGGCCGCCCCCGAACCTGAAGCCGGAGTTGAACTTAAGTGTGCCGAAGCTCTAAGAAGTGAGGACGGTTCTGACAAAATTGGTGTCGGTCCATGCTCGGAACATACAATCATCACAATTTTTTCTTGAAGAGTGCTAATGAGGAGCTCTGCTTGACATAGATAGGTAGTCTGTTCCAGAGTATGGGAAGTCTCTGGGACAGGAATCTATCCCTCCAGCATGTTCTGTTTATTGTGGTGACAAGGTTTAGGTCCCTAGAGCATTTAGCTCGGAGGGATTTCTTTAAGTGGAGCATGTCCAACAGCTCTGGGTTTGACATAGCTTTGTATGTTAGGCAGAGATCGCCTCTGAGTAGGCGATATGTGATGGAGTAAAGCTGGAGTTTTTTTAAACGGTCTGCGTAGGGCATCTGTTTGAGGCCAGTAATCCTCTTTGTGAGGTATTTCTGTGGCCTTTCCAGTTGTTGTAGATGTCTTGTGAGGTACATACCAAAAGGGGCATTGTACTCTATAATGGGTCTAAGGAGTGATGAGAAGAGGGGAACAATGACCTCTTTTTTCTGGATGAGAAACCTTTTGTGATGAGGTGAGCCACATAGAAGGATTTTCTGACCACTGTAGCAATGTGATTATCAAAGTAGAGACTACTGTCCACCTGTGTCCCAAGGTCACTAATCATACTTTCGGCGTTAAGTAGACTACCACTTATGTGGTAGTTCATGGGTACACAGTTTTTACCAAAGGAGATGACAATACACATTTTGGCATTGAACTTCAGGCCACGGCTTTGACATCAGGCATCTGTCTCAGTGAGGCCCTTTTGTAGTATGCCCACATAGTTAGGAGTTTCGATTATGGCTCCTAGTTTGCAGTCTTCTGCTAATTTTGTTAGCGAAAGACCTTCTGTGTTAGCCTGTACTTCAGAGAAGTAGATACCAAACAGGAGGGGACCCAGGACGGAACCCTGTGGTACTCCACTTGTCACTGGTCTGAAGTCGGATTTGGAGTCTGCTACTTTCACAGTGTGGGTTCTGTCCGTGAGCCAGTTGGCAACCCATCTTGTGACATAGGGATTTATACCTAGTTTAGTGAGCTTATCTATAATCCCAGTGTGGGGGATGGTGTTGAAAGCCTTGGCGAGATCTAGATAAGCTGTGTAAACCACCTTACCCTCATCTATGGCTTTGGTGACTGCTTCAAAGACGACAATCAGGTTTAGGAGACATGATCTGCCTTTTATAAACCCCAACTGGGTAGGGTCCAGAGTTTGGAGATTACCAATGTCTTTGTTTAGGAGTTCCATGATGACACGTTCCATGGCCTTGTAGTCCAGGCTAGTCAGGCTAATGGGGCAGTAGTTCCCGGGGTCCGTCGTGGCTCCCCCTTTGTGAAGTGGGATAACCATCGTGGTGCGCCATTCAGTGGGCACGAAGCCTGAGGTGAGGCTATGATTGAATATGGTGCTTAGGTAGGGTGCCAGTTCATTCAGTAGTTTGTGTAGAACGCGGCCTGGGATATTGTCAGGTCCCATGGAAGCTGTGTTCTTGGCTTTGGAGAGTGTGTTTTTTACCTGTGCAGCCATGATTACAGGAACATTGCATTCATCCGGTATAGAGATGGGCCCTCTAGGGGGTGGGGGGGGGGGTAAAGTTAGCACTGAACCTATCTGCCAGGATGTTGGCAATATCAGTTGGTTCTGTATATTCAGTGCCACTGCGCAGTAACTCAGAGCAGATCTGAGTGTTGCCATTGAGATTATCGACATAGCTACAGAATGCTTTGTGGTGGTCTTTAGAGTCAGTGGCAATTTTGTTTTCGTAACTAGCTTTGGAGGATTTTATGAGGGATCGCAGCTTCTTACTGAGGTTGACCAGGTAGTTCCTCCAGTCATGGGATTTTACTCTTTTTTGCAACAGTTTCTTTCTTCTGTTGGAGAGTTTGTTTATGGCAGAGGACCACCAGATTGGCTTCCTTTTTTTGGAGGATAACATCTTGGTTCTATTAGGGATAGCATGATCCATGCACTTGTGTAAGTGCTTATAAAGTGCATTTGTGTAGGAATCAGCAGTCGTACCTCTATTGTCCGTCTGCATGGGTGTCATGAAGTTTGCCACTTCTGTCTTAAGAAGTTTAAAGTTGGCTTTGGAGAAGTTTTTTTACAGTGGTTTCCCTAATTGAGGGTGGGGGCAGGATGTGGATTGTCTAGGGTGATTAGCTTGTGGTCGGATCTGACCAACGAGGAATTGACCTCTGGTGTGGAACACCGATTGCCCATGTTGGTAATGACCAGGTCTAGGATATTGCTGCCCCTGGTGGGGGTGTGAATAAGTTGATCCAAGGCATTGGAATTTATGAATTCCAGAAAACGTTGAGCAAAAGAGTTGGTACACGAGTAGTTTTCCCAGTTAATGGTGGGGTAGTTGAAATCGCCCATTATTAGGATGTTGGGTTGTATCCTAATACTTTCCAGTGTATCAAGAAATGAGGAGTGGGAATCCTGGGGCATGGTGGGGGGTCTGTAGCAAGCTACAATTTGGATTGCAGTCTTGCCCAGAGTTAGTTGCACTTGGATAATCTTGGATGCATTATGCTGTGCAACTAGCCTGGAGGTGTGGATATCCTTAATGAATATGGACAGGCCTCCACCTTTAGTGCTTCCTTCCAGGTTAGGTGGCCGAAAGGTGTGGTATGAATCATAGCCTGGTAACGCAGGGGTGCTCTCTGGAGTTTTGAACCAGGACTCTGTCACTGCACAGGTGTCGATGTTCTCCATTTTAAGGAGTGCCTCGAGTGAGTGCATTTTGAGGTTTAGACTTCTAGCATTGAGTAGCATTACCCTCAGATTTTGCCTGCTTGTACCTGTTATGGTGGTGAATTTGTCATTTGAACCTTGCCTAAAAAAGGCACTAAAGGGGTGGCAAGAGCCTTAGCCAGGATCCGGAATCCCAAGGGAGACAGGTGCAAGCCATCTCTGGAAAAGCATTGTGGTCTGTCGATCATGTCGTCCCAGGCAGACAAATACTGGATCCCCTTAGAACGACACCAGAAACTTAGCCAATTATTGAAGTCGATCATTTTGTCCTTGTACTGTGGTATCATTCTGGGTGATGGCAGGATGCTACTCAGGGCTAGGGTCATACCTGCCTGGGTAACAAGATCGGAGAGCTCCTCCATGTCTCTTTTCATGTAGTCCAGGGAGGTACGTCTCAGGTCATAAACACCAACATGGACAATGACAGTGTCATATTTGTACTTGTTGTGGAGTGACCGGAGTGCATGAATTATGTGGTGGATCCTGGCACATGACAGGCAGCTGACTGTAACTTTCTCCTTGTTTAGCCTGGTGAGTGGAACATCAGTGTGCCCGACTATAGAGTCACCTATGACTAGAGTGTTGGGTACGTTGTTATGCCTTATGGGCTGTGGTTGAGTGGCACACTGAGTTTGAGGGCTATGTGTCATTAGGTTGTGTTAGGGGGAGGGGTTTGCTTGCATTTCTGCTTTGGAGGTCCCTGATACTTGGGCAGGTTTTTATTGAGAGCCTCCGCGAATGCAGGTGTGTGTTTTGTGTTTGTGTGTGTGTGTTTTGGTGGTGTAGGTTTTGAGGGACTATCTGACATCTAGTCCAGTCTTGGGTGAAGAGAGCTTTGCTTCTAGTTTGGCTATATAAGTGCATCTCTCACAGGTTGTAGTGCTGGGTGGTAGGAGGAGAGGGTTGTCTGTGGACATGAGGCAATTGCTGCACTGCCCCAAGATGCCCAGATTCATCAGGTAGACAGGAGAAATCACCGGGAGCTGATCCTTAGACATGCCTGGATAGGTGCTTATTTATGAAGTACTAAAAACTGCTTTCCTCTAGACAAGTGAAAAAAGTTGAGTGCTGTAGTAATTTGCAGCTTATTTAGTGCTTACAACCAGTTCTGAACAAGTGCTGAGTTCAAAGAAACAGATTTGAGTGCTGAAACTAGAAAACTGGCTAGTTCTAAAAAACAAAATTATGCTAGAAGGCTTCCCTCCAGCACATAATGGCTTGCGGGCTCAGAAGCCTACAAACAGTCTAGAACACTTACAGGAAAGGCAGGAAACAAGCTTAAATTTTTTTCCTTACCCAGATGCTCTCTTTGTACACAGCAGGAGTGCCTGAAATCAGAATATGATCTAACTGCACTCAGTTGAGTTAATAAATGAGATGGGCCCAGAAGGAGAATCCAAACACAAATTTACAAGAGGGGCAGGCAGTTTCAAAGCCACCAAGATTACTGAAAAATCAGAGTCAAAACTTCAAGTTCTGTTAATATTCAATGCAACACAAGCAAATCAATTAAAATGCTGTATTATTTGAAAAAAAAGTGCATATAAAAGGTACTTAAATTCTCTTATACGTCCAGTTGAATACAACTAGATTTTAGTCGGCCAAAGCTCAGGTTTTAAGCAGAAAATATTCCAAAATGTACCACTTAAATAGGCAGTAACAGAATATCAGTGAATGAGACTACCCCTGACTGCAATTACTGTCTATGCAGGAATTCTAACAGGCAATAAAATCTAGCAAGCACTAACTGAACAGAGTCAAAACTTCCAGTTCAGTTAATATTCAATGCAACACAAACACATCAATTAAAATGCTGTATTATTTGATAAATGTGTACTTAAATTCTCTTATATGTTCAGTTGAAGATATTTTGCATATTATTAGATAGTAATAAAGAGACCCCCTTATAATAACCAATGTAATATAAGATAAGATACAATCATCCTTAATTAACTGGAGGATGAATTATGGTTAGAGGAAAACATGTATGTCTGACTTATGAGTAAAATGAGAACCTATGAATCTATGAACCTATGAAGGAAAGGGGGTATATTGTTCGAATAATACTATTTACACTATTTACAACTCTTTACAACTTGGATGCCTTGACAAGTGTATAGAGAGACATTTCACTAATGTGATTAACAATAGAGTAAACATCAGCATTTATTTGTTATAAGACTAGAAAATTCACACACAAAGGTCCTCAAAGATTTTGTTTATAATAATGAATGGTGTATGATGATTAAGTTGTTTGAATTAAGTCAAAGAGACTGCACCAGTAGTTCTGGAAATGGTCTTTTTTTTCCTTTTTACTGATAGAGCAAAGTTTATGTGCAAATATATACTTAATTGCCATTGTTGTAAAATTCTCCCAAGAGATTCCTGAGGTGGATTACCCAGTTCTTAGCTTTAAAGTATTTGAGAAGAGCACACAGTTGCTGGGATGTGTCTCCGGACTCCTGTTAAAGGTTTAGGAATTATATTCAGGATTGTGGTTTGCCAGGACAAGGTAGTCTTCTCATAGCTCATTTTTTCCAGTTTAGCTCTAAGGGAGCACCATAATTTATATATGTTTTTACAAATCCAGAAGATGTGAAGTATATTTGCATGAACAGAAAGGACTTGCTAGATTTTTGTTGTACCCAAATTTTAATAGGACTGCTGGAGTGTAGTATGAGTTATTACTGATCATAAGCTGGGTATAAATTAAATTCGTAAAAGTGGTTAGATTTAAGGTGTTCTGAATTGCTTCATATTTGGACTCAGTAGAAATTTCACCATGTATATCATCCCAGTATTTGGAGTATAGAAGCAATTGTTGACATTTGATCGTTATTAGCAGCTTGTATGCATGAGACAGCATTTTGTTCCCAAGGGAAAGGGTTTTGATAATTGATTGCGCTAGAGTTACCTCCTGCTCGCTCACTTTGGTGTTAGCAAATGTTTGTTTTATTAATGAATTAAGTCGTCTTAACATGGGGTTATATCTACTTGGGGCCCCAAAAAGTTCTTAGACAGCAGCAAAGTTCTTAGGATGGTAAAATTGCCATACCATGAGGTTTTTAATTCTGGGAAGGCTAGACAGGCCTATCATGTTATTATTGATTTTTATATTTGGGTTTAGGTGAATTGGTTGGAGAACAAGGAGAGTATCCTGTAGATTAACAGAGCGCAACAAAGCTTGAAAGATGTTAATTTTATTTTTTAATGCAGGTAGAATTTTAGATTTGTATTCACTGTTAAAGATTAAATATGGGATAGAGAGAGGGTTTAATTTGAGTGATTATATATACTTGCACCAGATTTTGACCCAGATTGGGATCCATGTATCAACCGATGGTTCATAGTTCGCAATTTGGATTAAACGGTTTGCAGTTATTACATTGTAGTATAGATTAAAATCGGGGAGGCTCAAACCACCTTTTTCTTTTGAGAGTATTAGCTTTTTATAAGAGATTCTGGTTGTTTTAAGGAACCAAAGGAATTTGATGGATGGTGGTTTCCATTTTATTGAAAAAAGTTTATAGTTTGCAACAGCAGAAAAGAGACCATTGACTTACAAATTTTATGAAGATCACTATTCAGGAGTTCAAAGTACATGTTTAAATCATCTGAAAATGCTGAATATTCTATCTCTATGTTAAAGACTCTTGGTATATGATGATAGTTTTTTTTGGTTAAGTAGTAGGAGAGGTTCAAGATAAATATTAAGCAGATAGGGTGAAGGGGACAGCCCTGTCTAGTGCCATTAGTAGTTTTAATAGGGTGGGACAGGTAGCAGCGTTGTTATAAAGCATTTTTATAGTGTTAATCATAAACTTAGGAAAGTGGAGGTATAGCATGGTCAAATATAGGAAGTTTAGGTCCACATTGTCAAAAGCTTTAGTGCGTACCTCGGGTGGTTATCATTTTGTAGGAATAACATTATTGCATCTAAAGTGAGGGCATTGTCGCATAGTTGTCTTTGTTTCATGAAACCTAATTGTTCAGGGGAAATAACTTGAAGCCAGAACTTTCGGCATTCTACTTGCTAGGATAGACGTCAGAATTTTAACATCTATATTAATGAGGGCACTGGGTCTGTAGCTAAGAGGGTTATGCTTGTCAGAATTAGGTTTCAAGATGAGAATTGTTTTAGAGTTGTTCATATATTTATCAGTAATCCCCTTGAGGACGATGCAGTTGTAGAGGTTAAGAAGAATTCTAATAAACTGATCATTAAGAAGGTGGTAAAATTCTCCTCTAAAGCCCATCATGTCCTGGCGCCTTGTTGGGTTTGAGCTCTTTGATAGCTAACTTAATTTTATTCAAGGAATTCTTTGTAGATGTCTTTATTAGTTTGATTTTTGGGGTTGTAAATTTCAGTCAAGATATCTGTAAAGGAATTAATAATGTTGTAATTACTGTATAAGGTTTTTCCTTTAATTCAGATGTATAGTTTGGGCCATCTTAGATGTTTATTAGTTTGACCAGTGTGATTTGTGATCTGCAGATAGTGATCTGCAGATAGTATTTTTAATTTATAACAGCGCTTAGATTTAAGCAATTGAACGAACATTAACTTGGATAATCCTCCACTTCCTGAGGCAAGTCTAGGCTAAAACATATTAATTTACGTGCTATTTAATGATTTTTTTAATTAAATGTTTCTTCATTCACA
The DNA here is from genome assembly GCF_019279795.1 of Protopterus annectens. Taxonomy (NCBI): domain Eukaryota; kingdom Metazoa; phylum Chordata; order Ceratodontiformes; family Protopteridae; genus Protopterus; species Protopterus annectens. The sequence goes on from NC_056729.1 coordinate 47,532,503, forward strand.
TTCTATAACTTTAACTGCACCATGTTATACTTTCCACCATTCTTCAAAGGTCAAGATACACAATTATATTTCTCTCCATTCTGAGGGACAAAATTACATCCTGTTAATTTCAATATTACCAATTCAGATACTATTTTCTTATCATTCATTGAATCCCACTAGTCCTACCCTCTACTTTAAACAAATCCATTTATTCTCCAAGGGCAATTACTTCATTTCAAATTTGATTTTCATACCAGCATTACATCTTGTTGCATTCATTTCCAATGTTTCAAAATAATCCCTCCATTCACGTCAAGTATTTGCATTTCATTTTACTCAAAAGCAGTACTAATTTCCCTTTTCTTAATTATCCTTCAACTTTAGTTTACTGTTTTATCTAGAACTACTATATGGGTTTCCAGACTAACACTCAACCAATTCAATGGGTTTTCCAATCAACATGTTTACAACTGGATTATCCACTCGAACATCATGATTACACCCCAAATTACCTTAATTACTCTCCAATTCAATGTTTTTCCTATTCCACTTGATTCGACATCACCTTCATGCTAGCTTGTTATAACACCTTTTTCAAAATTATGACAAAGGTAGTCATGAGTACTAATTTCTTTTCTGTCCATCAATTATCAATTTCTTTCTATTCTACTGCACTAAAATCATTTACTTATCATTTATTACATGCCCCACACTCAAGACAGTATTTCCTGGCATCCGAGAATTCAAAACAGAATCCAAGATTTCCAGTCTCCATTTTACAACTCTTATTTACCTTACACTTTGAAAATACATCCTTTTCCTTTTCACATGTCCTTTACTTTTCATCCTCAAAATTTCTTCACATCCATATTAGTATGTGAAAAAATGTGAATGGAGGAGGGTTACAGCAAACAAAGGGAAAGTCTTAGTAAAATCAATTGCATTAGCACAGTGATTAGTAAAGAAAAACATATCTTCACTAACATCAGTTTCATCAGTACAGTAACTAGTGCCCAAAGTATGCTTTCAATTTAACCCATTAACAGCATTTAGAAAATAACTGCAGTAATGCCATCACAGCAGACATTAGTGTGACTAGAGACAGAAAGGAAGAATTCAAGAGCACTTTGTTTGCCGTATAGCAGTTTTTGCTTTGTATTAAAACAAAATAAAAACTCAAAAACTTGAGTGGTTGTCGAAAGTGACTGCCTTACACCTAGAAAATGCAGCGACTAGAATAAAACAGTCATAAAATTTGACTAGAAACCAGCAGAATGGTCTGAACAAATTTGCCCTGGTGTAAAAACTAAAGCAGAAAGTAGGTATAAATTCAGAGCTAACAAGAGTTTTGTTTTTTCTTTGACTGAGATGGTCCTTTGTGGATTTCTTTGACCCTTCTGAGTAAGGAAATGCAGCCATAAGGACATACATATGTAAGAGAGCGTGTACACATGAACTATGTATACACACATATATGTGATACACGTATGTGTATACGCAAGTATATTTTATGTTTATATATCCATGTGTGTGTGTGTGTGTGTGTGTGTGTGTGTGTGTATACACATATACAGTGGATATAAAAAGTTTACACATCCCTGTTAAAATGTCAGGTTTTTGTGATATAAAAAAACGAGACCACAATAAATCATTTCAAAACTTTTCCCACCTTTAATGTGACCTATAACCTGTACAATTCAATTGAAAAACAAACAAATCTGTTAGGGGAAAAATATAAAAAATAAAAAACATACAATACGCTGGATGCATGTGTGCACACCCTTAAACTAATGCTATGCTGAAGCACCTTTTGATTTAATTACAGCATTCAGTGTTCTTGGATAGGAGTCTATCAGCCTAGCACATCTTGACTTGACAATATTTGCCCACTCTTCCTTGCAAAAGCTCTCCAAATCTGTCAGATTGCGAGGGCATCTCTTTTGCACAACCCTCTTCAAGTCATCCCACATATTTTCTATTAGATTTAGGTCTGGGCTCTGGCTGGCCCATTCTAAAGCTTTAATTTTCTTCTGGTGAAGCCATTCTTTTGTTGATTTGGATGCACGCGCTTGGGGTCATTGTTGTGTTGAAAGGTGAAATTCCTCTTCATCTTCAGCTTTCGAGCAGAAGCCTAAAGGTTTTGGGCCAAAAGTGAATGGTATTTGGAACTGTTCATAATTCCCTCCACCTTGACTAAAGCCCCAGTTCCAGCTGAAGAAAAGCAACCCCAAAGCATGATACTGCCAACCAACATGTTTCACCATGGGGATGGTGTTCTTTTGGTGATGCAAAGTGTTGTTTTTGCACCAAATGTACCTTTTGGAAATGTGGCCAAAAAGTTCAACCTTGTTCTCATTGGACCATAACACATTTTCCAACCTGCTTTTGGGAGCTGATGTATTGGTTTGCAAATTTTAGCTGGGTCTGACTGTTTTTCTGTGTAAGAAAAGGCCTCTGCCTTGCAAACCTACCCCATAGTCCAGACATATCAAGAATACGTAAGATAACATGTCACATGTAGTACACAACCAGTATTTGCCAAAAATCCCTGCAGCTCCTTCAGTGTTGCTGTAGGTCTCTTGGAAGCCTCCCTGACCTGTTTTAGTCTTGTCTTTTCATCTATTTTTGAGGGACGTCCAGTTCTTTGCAACGTCACTGTTGTCCCATATTTTCTCCACTTTTTGATGACTGTCTTCACTGTGTTCCATGGTATATCCAATGCTGTAGAAATTTTTTTTGTACCCTTCTCCTGACTGATACCTTTCAACAATGAGATCACTTTGATGCTTTGTAAGCTCTCTGCGAACCATGACTTTTGGTGTAGCAGGCAACTGAGTAAATGTCAGGAAAATCCTACTAGGACAGCTATACTTTATTTGGGGTTAATCAGAGTCTCTTTAATTGATGGCAGGTGTGTACCCAAGAAGACTGAATGTTGTAATTAAATCAAAAAAGTGCTTCAGCAAAGTATTGGTTTAAGGGTGTGCACACTTATGCAACTAGCGTATTGTACGTTTTTTATTTTTTATATTTTTCCCCCTAACAGATTTGTTTTTTAATTGAATTGTACAGGTTATAGGTCACATTAAAGGTGGGAAAAATTTTGAAATAATTTATTGTGATATAATTTTTTTATATCACAAAAACCTGGCATTTTAACAGGGGTGTGTAAATGTGTATATAGATATATATATATATATATATATATATATATATATATATATATATATATATATATATAAACATCCATATATACATATACACATATATAAATAAACATATATACACATACACACACAGATATGCATATGCTGGATAAAATGCACAGTCTAGAGATAGTAGTTAGAAGTCAGGATTAAGCCCTGAGACACGCAAAACCACTGAGCTAATGTGCTATCCTAGCAGCCTAGATGCCCATCACTCAACTCTAAATCTTCCCCCAAACCAACTCTCTCTTCCCTTAACAGACTTAGGACAACATAAACATATTATGTCAGATGGCTCTTGCTGATTTTACTTTTACTTTTTTGGCATACGAGTGCAAACAATGTAAATAATTTCCATTATATCCATTTACTGATGGAAAGTTAATACAACACTATAGTATAATGGATACTCCTTTGTGGCAAAGTGAGAAAAGCACTTCCACATGAACATATCAGATATATCTTGCCGATTTTACTACTACTTTTTAGTGTATCTAAGTGCAAATTATATAAATAACTTCCATTATGCCTATTTACTGAAGGAAAGTTACTACAATGCAATGATATACTAGGTGCCCTTTTGTGGCAAAGTTAAAAATCATTTCTGTATCTCTGGACTATAAGTCTGGAGGAAGGGACAGGTACTATAGCATCTTATATTATGTTCTCCTGTAAATTACTGCATTAGCTCAATTTTTAATATACAGACATATATTTAATAAACACTTTAGAATCTAAATATCCTACAGCCCTAGGTCTTTCAAGAAAATATGTCATGTAATTTATTCAGGCACCATCAGTCACAGCAGATTTTCAGCAGCACATACTTCTCTGGTACCAATTCACAGATGTTGCTTTTGTTGCACATTTTTCTCATGTGAAGCAGATAAAGTACAGTTTTGTACCTACCATAAATGTAGATGTTCGAGGATTCCATTGCTGCAGTCCTTACTATTGGGTATAGTCCGCGTCCAGTCGGCCCGAATACCAGAGTATAAGGCTGACGTCGGTCAGGGCGCATTAGACTGACGTCAGTACGTCAGGGTACTAATGCGCATGACCGACGCCATATCCTCAGTCTTTTCTTGCCCCAGATGTCAGAAGACCCTAAAAAGACAAGTCCCAAAATACCTGCACCAAAAACATGTACAATATATACAACAATATATACAAAAATATAAGCATGTAAACTCACCTACACAACCACCCCTAAACACAGAGGGGAAGGAGGGAGGGTAAATTGGACTGCAGCAATGGAATCCTCGAACATCTACATTTATGGTAGGTACAAAACTGTACTATGTTCTTCGTTTTCCATTGCTGCAGTCCTTACTATTGGGTAGAATCCCAAAGCAGAGGTAAGGGAGGCTGGCAAATCATAAAGAAGTAGGAGCTGACAACATGCCTTGCAAAACAGCTGTGGCAAAACCAGCCCTAGACTTAGAGTAGATAGGAAGGTGATAATGCTTAGAGAAAGTATGCACTGAACTCCAAGTAGCTGCTTCCAAAATATCCTTAGTTGCCACCCCCCTTAGAAATGCTGTTGAAGTGGCAGTAGCCCTAGTGGAATGAGGCCTAATCCCAGCTGGAATCTCCTTGCCATGATGGGAATAACAAAATGCAATGCAAAAGCCAATCCACCTAGAAATAGTTTGTTTTGACACAGGCTTGCCCTGTGAACTCAAAGCAAAAGAAACAAACAACTGCTGAGACTGTCTAAAATCCTTAGTCCTGCTTAAATAATAACGCAATTGCCTGTGTACATCTAAAGTGTGCAAAATCTTTTCCCCTTTATTTTGAGGGTCTGCATAAAACGTAGGCAAATGAATAGTTTGGTTTAAAGCCACACTAGAAACCACCTTAGGCATAAAGGAAGGATTAGTACGTAATGATACCCTATCCTTATGGAAAATCAAAATGGGCTCTACTGCCATAAGGGCCTGCAACTCAGACACCCTTCTTGCAGAAGTAATAGCCAACAGAAAAGCAGTCTTCCATGACAAGTATTTCAATTCAGCAGTAGCTGCAGGCTCAAAAGGTTGTAGAGTAAGTTTTTCCAACACAAAATTGAGATCCCAAGCAGGAGTAGGAGCTCTACGTGGGGTCTTATATTCTTTGCACCTCTAAGAAACTGCTTGAACAAAGGATGAGAAAACAAAGGTGGGTCACAATCATAGTGAGCTGAAATTGCTGCAGCATGAATCTTAATGGAAGAGAAGGACAAACCTTTGTCCAATAATTCAGTAAGATATTGAAGAGCCACACTCAAATTAGGCTCAGAAATCTCCAAATTCTTTGCTGTACTCCAAAATAAAAATCTCTTCCATTTGTCTGCGTACACTCTCCTTGTACTAGGTCTTCTAGCTTCCATAATCACATTTAAAACTTGTTGAGGAAGTTGAGACCTGCTGTGTTTCAACACAGAATATGCCAGGCTGTTAGATGAAGAGAGTGAAGCTTGACATTGAGCAGATGACCGTCCTTCTGAGATAACAGATGAGGAATCAGAGGTAAAGGCCATGGAGGCTTCTTTACCAGACTCCGTAGTAGTGGGTACCAGTGTTGCCGAGGCCAATCTGGAGCTATCAAAATCATCCTTGGCCTGTCTTGTCTGACCTTTAATAGTACCTTTGGAAGAAGAGGCAGAGGTGGAAAGGCATACACATGAAGGTTTTTCCAACTGAAAGACAGAGCATCCACTTTCCAAGCTGTGTGATGAAACCCCTTTGTGCAATACTTTGGCAGCTGGTGGTTTAGTGGAGAAGCGAACAGATCTATGTCTGGAGTTCCCCATGACACTGTCAATTTCTGAAATACATGAAGATCCAGTTTCCACTCGTGGGGATCCATGATTTGTCTGCTTAACACATCTGCTAAGGAGTTCTGTGCTCCTGGCAGAAACCTTGCCTGAAGAGTTAGTTGCAAGCTTAGCGCAGTCTCCCATAATATCATTGCTTGCCTGCATAGAGGATAAGAATGTGTTTCCCCCTTGCTTCTTGATGTACCACATGACAGTTGTGTTGTCTGTTAGAATCAACACCTGCCCTGGAAGAAGTAACTCCTTGAAAGCCATTAATGCAAACTGGACTGCTAACATCTCCTTCATGTTGATATGTAGATGCTGTAGTCTGGCAGGCCACTTGTCTTATATCCACTTTCCATTTAGATGAGCTCCGTAAGCAATGTCCGAGGCATCTGTCGTTAAGATCTGACTTGCCTCTGGCCGGGTCACAGAGAGTCCCTTGTTTAGGTGACATTCCTGAGCCCACCACAAGAATCCTTTTTGAAGGCAAGGTATTATTTGAATGACAGTGTCCAAATCCTGGCAGTGCTGTGTCCATACATTTTGAGATACCATTGTAGCTTCCTCATATGCAGTTTGGCATTGGGAAGCACCAGAATACAAGATGCCATGAACCCTAATGCTTGAAGGACTGTCCTTGCAGTCAGCACGGACTGATGAGATAGTTGATGGAAGTAAAGTGACAGACTCTTTTGTTTGTCCGGGGTTAAAAGGCCATCTGGGCTGCTGTATTCAGTCTCACACCCAGAAAGCACATGTCTTGAGAGGGTACTAGACTGGACTTTATTTCGTTCACAGAATACCCTAGGCATCTTAGCACTGCTATAACATATTCCAGATGCTGTAGAAGGTCTTCCTTTTCTTGAGCCAGAATCAGGCAGTCGTCCAAGTAAGGATAGATTTGAATTCCTTGAAGCCTGAAGTAAGCTATCACTGGAGCCAGAACCTTTGTGAATACTCTGGGCAGTAGATAAGCCAAAGGGCAATGCAGAGAACTGATAATGAGAATTTCCAGCTCGAAACCGCAGATACTTCCTGCAACTTAGCCTTATAGGCACATGAAGGTAAGCTTCCTTGAGATCTAAAGTTACCATCCAGTGATCTTTGCCCAGCAGAGGTAAAAGCTGTTGTAACGCCAACATCTTGAACTTGGGAATGTCCAAAACGTGTTGAGGAGAGATAAATCCAAAATTGGTCTCCACGTGTTCCCCTTCTTTGGTACTAGGAACAGGCGAGAATAAAATCCTAGGCCCCTTTCTGATACAGGGACTGGCTGAATGGCCCCTATCTGGAGTAACTGAGAAACTTGCTTGTGAGCCTCTTTTCTTTGTGGAGGAGGAACGTCTGGCATGCCTTTGAAAGGGGGCATTGTATGGAAATAAAATCTGTAACCGTGGTGAATGATATCCAACACCCACTTGTCTTGAGTAATTAAATTCCAATTTTCTTTGAAAAGAGACAGTCTTCCTCCCAAAGGAGCTGCCAGACGGGAATCTACTGGCAGCTGAAAAGACAGGTCATTGGGTCTGTTTACGAAAGGACTGACCCCTGCCCTCACCAGAAGTCTGAGCAGGTGAACTTCCTGTTCTAGGCCTAAAAGAACCTTGAGCCCTGCCCCTACCACGTCTAGACCTACCCCTAGACTGGGAATCATAAGCAGGATATGTCCACCCCTTAGCAGGCCAATTTCTACTAAACTTTGGTGGCTGCACCTGCAAAAAATCTTTAACAGTTTGCATAGACTTAGCTTTGTCCTCCATTTTCTTTAAAACTGCTTCCACAGGCGATCCAAACAACACATCAGACTGTAAAGGAGCATCCAAAATCCTTGTCTTAACATGCTCAGCTAAATTCTGATCCTTCAACCAGGCATGCCTGCGAAGAACAGAACTGGTAGCAGCCACCCTCGAGGAGGCCTGTACAGCATCAAAACCACATTGCAAAGAATGCTTACCCACTTGTTCAGACACATGAACCAAATCCAGCAACTCTTTACACTCAATAACTTCCGCCAAAGCATCCACCTTAGATTTCAATTGTGAAAGGAGATAATTCTGATATTTTAGCATGTGAAACTGACAATTCAATGCTCTCATGGCTAGAGTGGAAGAAGTATACACTTTCTTTCCCCACCTATCCAAAGCCCTTGCCTCTTTATCAGTGGGAACAGGATTTTTAACCACAGAAGCCTTAACACCTTTAGGCCCTTGAGAAATAGTTTCTGGGTCCGCCCTAGGACTCTTAAACAAATATTTATGAGCTTCGGGCACCCTATAATACCTATCAGGCTTAACAGGAGCAGGAGGCAAAGAGTCAGGGTTCAGGGAAGCCTCTGCAAAACATCTTCCACCACATTCAACACAGGAGGAATAGCTAAAGGCCTATGCTGGGGTAAAACAAGAATTCCCTAAGCCTTTTCCTGGAATCAGAGTAATCCTGGCCTTCCCATTTAAAGTGCTCCCTCATGGAATGCAGAGTCTCTGAAAATGAGAAATCCTCAGGAGGAGAAGCTGTAGGAGTGGAATCATCCACATCAGAATCAGAATAAGTAGGATACTCCTGCATATCTTCCGCAGAAGATTCTGAAGCCTCTGAACACTGTTCAAAACTATCAAACTCCGGTTCCACCCTAGGCCTCTTATCAGGCAGGGGCATAGAACCTCTAATCATAGTAATCAAATCTTCTGCCATTTTAAGCATATGTTTCTTAGGTACAGAACCCGAAATGCTAGGAGAAGCCCCACTGAAGCTGAACTAGGCCTACCTCTCAAAGAAGTTTTGGCAACAGAAGGAGAGGCTCTAACTACCTTGGGAAGAGAGGGAAGAACAGTCACCTGAGAAGCCCCTCAGCCTGGCCTACCTCCTGAGAAGGCACATCCTGTAATAGTAAAGTTTCTGCCTGGGACTCCATGGAAACTCCTGGCAAAACCTCTGGCTCCACTGAGCCTTCTAAAGAACCGACGTCCGGGACTGCCGGTTCATCAACCCTAGGCTTCGCTGTTTTGTCCTTGCGCTTCTTGGAGGAAGCGGGCGTCGGAGCATCCGATGGCATTTTATAATTGCAACGCTTCCCAAACACTAACCTGGCACAGTCTAACCTCCTCTTAATAGTGCGTTTGTTAAACCTAGCACAAGAGCGGCAACCAACAACGTCGTGCTCAGGCCCTAAACAAGGTATACACAAGGTATGGTAATCCCTATGAGGTATCTGTTTCCCACAAGAAATACAGTTATTCACTTTTTCTGACATCCGGTAAAATACTGAGGCAAGAAAAACCAAAATGTTCCCAACGGGTACTTAGCCAACTCTGTTTCGGTCTGAAACTCCGGTTTCGGAAATATTTCAGAACGCCAACCTGCACTCGCAAAACTGCTTCTGCATCGGACCATGCGGCAAAAAAGACTGAGGATATGACGTCAGTCATGCGCATTAGTACCCTGACGTACTGACGTCAGTCTAATGCGCCCTGACCGACGTCAGCCTTATACTCTGGTATTCGGGCCGACTGGACGCGGACTATACCCAATAGTAAGGACTGCAGCAATGGAAAACGAAGAACATCCAAACTTTTGTTGCTAACAAACTCTAAAATGAATGCCAGAAATGGCTAAACGTACTTCATCCAAAGAAACTGTCCCTCCTCCCTACTCTTTTCAGCATTCTTTTACATATCTTAAAAACTTATAAATGCAAGCTTATGTTTTATTCCCCATCAGGCCTATCAGCCCTTTTCCCCCTCTTCCTCAAGCTTTCTCTCTATGTTACAGAGCAAAGTGTACATCTAATTCAATCATACAGCTTTGAAGGCTTCTCTCTCAACTCATTCAGCTGCCCTGAAAATTCATTTTCAGGATGTAAACATTTTTAAACTGTTACTCATTTTGATTAATATGATGTAAAGACAATTAATGCTCTTTACCATACAATCAGCCTTACATAAATTCCCACCCTACCCCCCAAAAAAAGAAAAAAAATTTACCATAACTTGAAGAATAATAAAGGCATAAGTAAAGTAGTCTGCTACAAAACAGATTTCTTAAAAGTATTCAGTTTTTCATTATTACTGCAAACTTTCTCACCCATTACAGCATTCTTCCCTGAATTAGTTTTATATCCAATCTGTAAACTCCACACTGGTACTCGCACAAAGTTTCAAATTAGTTTCAGAGGTAATAAACTGATCGACATCTACATATTTTTAAAACTTGTGCCACCTTTCTTACCTGTAATACATAATCCAGGGCCAGATGACGGTAGCACTTTTGGGTAGCAAGCAGGAAGTGGCTGGCTTCTTCTGCTTCACGTGCTTTGTGGCGGGACACAGCTGAATTCTTTATAGATACTGATTCCATATCTTCACTGATCCGAAAGAATTCCTTCTTCATGTCCTTCAGCTTATGGATCTCTCTAAGCAAACAACATGCCAAGTGTGCAGAACATGTTAACTCTGACAACCACTTACTGAAACTATTTAATCAACATTCACAAACTAACTGCCTTAAGCTACAAAAATTCATTGTGGCTATTTACAAACTAAGAAATCAATAATGCACTGGATTATTTCATTCTTAATCCATTTTTTTTATAGAAACTACTGTTTTGCATTATAGAATATGGTCACAGATTCAGACACAAAAAAATCACTACAATGAAAAAAAATCACATGCAATATAAAATACATTAGAGGGTACACTGCAGACTCAGTACTAAGTATGCCCACATGAAATGCACAGAAGTCTCAAATGTCAAATATTTAAATTATGAGTTAAAAGGTATGGAGATCGCTTTACTACACATTTACCACAGAATTATTTAATAAAATATCTAAAATTAAAAGCATTCACGATTCACTTCTTGGCTTTCAGACTACTTTCATTGGTAGAATCCATGTTAAATGTGTAAGCAACGACATATACTCAAGTACAGTAACGTATAATGTCCCTTCACCATTTAGCTGCAGGTTTTCTTTTGTTTTCTCTTTTAATTGGAGCTATTGGGACAAATATGGTGCTGCTTCATTATACAGATGATGATGTCTTATTTGTAAAGGATTACAACTTAAATAACCAAAATTTCTTAAAAATATTAATTTTTATTTAACAGCCATCTAAAATGTTATACTAAGAAAACCATGGACTTGGTCACCTTTGTTTAGGGATCTAGTTACTACAATAACAACAATTAACAAGAGAGAATTTGTGTCCAAGATGCAATCACAAGCATGTAATATCTACACATGGACTATAGCATTCACATTAACAAAATGCAACATAAATACAAGTAACTGATTCATCTATGCAAGTTCCAAAACAATCCCTGGGATTCATTAACGTCTACACTAAGTGTACACCGTTCTGAGTGAACAGACAACAAGCATAACTCACACCTTATTCTTACTAATTTTAGTTTTCTGATTTTCTTGCAGCTTTAAATACTAAGGGGGGAGTCATAAAGGTTACCACAAACTGTAGGGATTCAAGATCGATAAACATACTCTTCTTCCCATCTTACTAATGACAGATTGGCGTAGCTGTTGGCACATGACGTGCCCATTGCTACGCCATTCATCTGTAGAAAGAACTCATCTTGGAAAGTAACATTATTTTCAAGTATAACCTCTAATAGGCTACAGACTAATAAAATCTTATTAGGTGTAAGCTTCCTATCTGTGTTAAGGAACTCTCTTACTTTATCAATTCCCCATGCATTCGGAATGCTTGTAAAAAGGGATTCAATATCCATAGTAAGGAATACAAATGCTTCATCATCATTAATAGTTTCCATTCTATCATGTAGACGCTGTAAAAACATGTTTGTATCTCTAAGAATAGTATGACAGCTGTTTAAGAACTCATGTAAGATACCCTCTACATAAATTGACAAGGGCTCAGTGCACCAACCTGCTCCTGATACAATGGGAAGCATAGGAGGGGCAGTGATGTGTTTGTGGATTTTGGGTAGGCCATATATTCTAGGAATTAAAGGTTTCTGTACCAAAAAATAATTAAACAAGGGTTCATCAATTAATCCCGTAATCAATAGATCAAATACTAAAAAAGACACCTTGTCAATAATGGCAGTTACAGCTGCTTTAGTTAATATCTGGTAGATACGGTCATCTAATAACAAGGCATTCATCTGACTAATACACAGATCTTTATCCATTAAAACAATTTTACTACCTTTGTCAGCCTGCTTTATAACAAGGGAATTCAAATTCTGTAGTTCATTCAAAGCCCTGTATTCTGGTGCAGTGAGGTTATAGAAGGTGCAACCATTAAAATCAGTGGTATGCATTTCTTTAAAAGCATGCTCACAAATGTCCACAAATCTTTGTATACCTGGAGGAGTAGGAGGTATATAGGTACTAGGTTTTTTATATACATTAATGTTTACATCATTATTGTTATGAAAAATACACTTTAAACTTAAATTTCTACCTTGTAATTTTAGATCTGTTATCATTTCTGTTAAATCTGCCTTTCTGGCAAATATGGCAGCTACAGCTACACATATAAAGGAAAGTGTTAGCACTAGTACTTCTGCCCCCAAGATTGCATCGATTGTTCCAGCTGTCCACGGAGACACATCTACATCAAATGCAGAGAAGAAACAGCAGAACTTAGAGAAAAGAAACGCTAACAACACAGGTAAGAGTCCTATAAACAGTGTACAAGTTAACGCTAAAGATACTAGCGTTTTTTTTAGACAATCCGAAAGTGGGAGAGTTTACTCTGAAGACAGCTCTTCCATTCAGAGGTCGGGTCAAAAGCAACCCAACCATGGTGAACACAACAAGGGAACACCATGTGGACAGAACTGTGCATTTTTCGAAAAAAGAGAATGTGAATAACCTTATTGTGAACATTTCCTCCTTTCCACTAACCAATGAACAGTGTGACTTATTGAACAAAGGTCTATCCTTTATCCCTGCCAGAATTTGATCTATTGATTACAGGATTAATTGATGAACCCTTGCTTAATTATTTTTTGGTACAGAAACCTTTAATTCCTAGAATATATGGCCTACCCAAAATCCACAAACACATCACTGCCCCTCCTATGCGTCCCATTGTATCAGGAGCAGGTTGGTGCACTGAGCCCTTGTCGATTTATGTAGAGGGTATCTTACATGAGTTCTTAAAGAGCTGTCATACTATTCTTAGAGATACAAACATGTTTTTACAGCATCTACATGATAGAATGGAAACTATTAATGATGATGAAGCATTTGTATTCCTTACTATGGATATTGAATCCCTTTCACAAGCATTCCGAATGCATGGGGAATTGATCAAGTAAGAGAGTTCCTTAACACAGATAGGAAACTTACACCCAATAAGATTTTGTTAATCTGTAGCCTATTAGAGATTATACTTGAAAATAATGCTGTTACTTTCCAAGATGAGTTCTTTCTACAGATGAATGGCGTAGCAATGGGCACGTGATGTGCCAACAGCTACGCCAATCTATCATTAGTAAGATGGGAAGAAGAGTATGTTTTATCGATCTTGAATCCCTATTATGATTGTATCTTTTGGTATGTACGTTTCGTGGATGATGATTTTATTTCATGGAGAGGACATGGTTCCAATATCAGTAATTTTGTAGATTTACATAGTACAACAGATTTTTTGAAATTTTCTTTTACTTTTTCTGACACCTCCGTTGACTTTCTAGATGCAAGTGTAACTAAAACTAATTTAAAACAGCTGAAAACTAGTATCTACTACAAACCTACCAGGACCAATGCCTGTCTTCATAAATCTAGCATGCACCCGAGACACATCTTTAGAAATGTTCTCAAAGGACAAGTTTTTAGAACTTTACGCCTACATAACAATGACGAAGAGGCTGCAGGGGCACTGGATAAATTACACAGTGAATTTGAGCAAAGAGGCTACTCAAGTTCAGAAATCACGAATGTGATAACAGAGGCATGGAAAGTTAGATCAACAAGATGTAAGCCTTACATGAGCTCTCAAACTCATATGAGAACGTCTGGCAATAGAGACATTGATAGGAATAAGTTTAGAGTAGTTTTTCGATTTGCAAGTGATATCAATAAGTATACAGATATCATTAAGAACTGGCACTTACTACAGGAAATACCAGACCTTGTCCCCATGATCGGTGACGCACCAAGTTTTAGTTTTAAGAACAACGTGTCATTGAAGCAACATCTTTGTAATAAAGAACACCAACCCCATAGAAAAAATCTCTCCAACAGACAAGGCACTTTTCTATGCAGGAATTGTGCAGCCTGTCAGTACATTTATATTAAAAAATAGTATATTCATCCGATGAAACATTTTAGGTTATATACTAAGAAATACTATGATTGTAAGAGTACAGATGTTATTTATTTTAGTTTTTGTCAAGCATGTCATGCCTATTACGTAGGAAAAACAAACAGAACTTTTAAAGATAGAATATTAGAACATGCAAGGGATATACGAAATTTGAAACAATCTAATGCCCTAGCAAATCATATTTTAAATACAAACAGTACTCACTGCTTCAAATTTTTGGTTTTACAACAAGTATTAAGGACAAATAGAGGTGGGGACATAGAAAATTATACGGAAGAGTTCGAACAGAAATGGATTATCAAGCTGAATGCAGATAGATATCCGGGCTTGAATGGCTGTACTTCACTAGTCCCTTGCCTTAAAGCAAGACGTCTTAAACATTAATTTCTAGGTTTTAATGTGGTACTATGGTTCATCAAGCTTCTGTATTTACTTATATATACATATATTTAAGATTTTATATAGGACATTTTTATATTATATTTTTTTTTACACTTTTACATATATTATGGTCAATAATGATGGTTTTTATAGAGAGACATGTACTTTAAGGTTGGTTTTAAATACATAGTTTGCATAAGCTTGTACTAATAGTTTTAATTGTTAAATTATTTAACTGTATTGCTTTAAATAGTTGAAACCACACTGACTGCTTAAGTATTTAATCAAGCATGGTCTGCATTAACATTGTCTGATGAAGCAACACTGAGTTATGAAAGCGCTCACCTACTGTTCTTTTCTATATAAAGTTACTGTGGATAGTTTCAGTGTGCAACTTTGGTGCCTCGTTCTATTCTTATTGTTGCAGTTTTTGGCACCTTAGTGCACCTGTAGCCATTTGAGATTTGTTTTTCTATCAAGCCATATGTTACCAGATGGGTAGCAAACTGGCTCATTGATAAAATGCACCTTGTCAAAACAGGGGAAGACACCTCAAGCAGTAGACCCACAACAAGCGGTGTACCACAGGGATCAGTCTTGGGGCATCTGCTTTTTGGGATATACTTTTCTGAGGTGCAGGCCAAAACCAGTGGTATATGGCTGACCAGATGACTGCAAGCTGGGGGCTGTCATCAATTCCACTAGTGATGTGTACATCCTCTAATAGGGTCTCATCCAAACAGATGACTGGTGTCAGACACATGGCCTCAAACTGAATGCCAAAAAATGATTCATCATCCCCTTTGGGGAGAGTGACATCCCCACAAATTATAGCATTGATAATAAGGTCCTAAGCATGCAATCAGTCGTGAGGGACTTGGGCACCCAGGTTAATAGCAAACTGACTTTTGACCACCATATTGCCTCTATTGTACAGAAAGCTTTCTACGTGGCCCACCTCATTAGTAAAGGTATCTAATCCAGGGACAAGGTGGTCATAACATCCCTGTATTCTTCCCTTAAATGACCCATTATTAAGTACAATGCCCCGTTTGGAATGTACCTCTAAAGCAAATGCAGCAACTGAAGAGACCACAGAAATTCCTCAGCAGGAGAATCCAGGACCTCATACATCTACCCTACCCAGATAGGCTAAAGTTCCTGTCCCTGTACTCAGTCTCCTACAGACTCCTCAGAGGTGACATCTGTCTGGCATATAAAGCAATCTCAGACTGCTGCATATTCGTAAGTCAAGCTACACTTGAGTAGCCAGCACATGTCACCTCAACCTGGTCTGTGGCATCAACAGGACTTGTTGGTGGGACAGACTTGTGTCCCAGAGACTCCCCCTTTTGTGGAATAGACTACCTCTCCATATCAAGCAGAGTGCCTCATGCACCCTTTTTAAGTGCAACCTGGATAACTGGATAGGGAATAGAAAATACACCCCTGGGATTCCACCTGTGTCCCTGCTGGACAGTGGCATAGGGTGCTGACTTGTTGGTCATGGGCTAAATTATTGGCTAGGCTTGTAAGGGCCTCAGGATCAATAGCCTAGTAACTTCCTATGATCCATGGAAAAGACGAAGCATGTATCATCCTGTTTCATGCAGAATACGGAAGCAAAGCATTTGGACTTGACTGTTGAGGAATGTGTTAAAAAGGTCCAGTTTATAGGATACCCCATATCTGTATAATGCTTTCAAATGTCTCTGAATCTAAAATCCATTAATGAGCCAAAATCATGTTCATATTGAAGGAATTTACAGACCAGAAAAACTGACAGATCATATGAAGCCTGCACTATAGAGCCCAATTCAAATCCAAGATGATTCTTTCAAACTTGAAAAGATCGATTTTCCTTGTTTGCTAGTGTACTACATTACTTTATTGCTGCATGCACTGATATGAATGTATTGAGGGGGTGGATGTTATCTTGAAAGGATGTCAAAGCATACACAGTCATTCTGATATGAAAAAATCTTTGTTTCTGACACCAGTTTTTCTGGACTGACAGACTGCTGAAATGGACTGCTTTAACAATAAGTCATTCCTATGCATATGTTGTTTATATCTCTACCAAAATAATATTTTCTTCTCATATTGAGGGAGAACAATCAGTGCCCGTCACAGAATCCACAAACAAACAGCTGCACAGTGTCACTAAAGGGCTTTGTTTTGTCAAGGCAGTACATGAGCTGCCTCTGCTTATCCAAGATATGTAGAATCTTTTCTCCCTTGTTTTTAAGCAAGATAGACCACTAGGAGATGGATGGTTTAATTCAAGGGACGTTCAGAAACAACTTTCGACATGAATGATAAATTAGTGAGCAACACAACCCTGTCCTTGTGAAAAATCAGATAGGGCTAGCCCACAATGAGAGCTTGCGGCTCAGAGATTTGCCTTGTAGAGGTCACAGCAATATGTAAAACAGTCTTCCAAGTAATGAACCATAAATCAGCCTGACAGGAAGGTTCAGAAATACGTAAAGTCAAATTTTTCAAGAACAAAGTTGATATTCCAGGAAGGAGAAATTTGCTTTTGGGTGAGTCTCATGTGCAACAATGCTTTCATAAACTGTCTGACTACAAGAGGAGGCAAAAGACAGGGATCCATGGTCAGACAAGCTGAGATAGCACCATTTCTAAGTAGCTCTCACAAATATTTCAAAACCAGGAGGATGAAACCGTTTTTGGGACCTCTATTACTGGCTAGGAACAACTTAAAAATCTCTTCCACTTGGTAAAGGCAAGATTTTCTAGACACAGGTTTTCTTGGTTCCTAAAATACTTGCTGAACATCCTCATGAAGCAAGTGCCTAACAGGTACCAAAACAGAATCAATTACTCTGTTGGCTGCAATTGCTCTAAGCTAGGGTGTACCATGCACCCCTGATGCCGTGTGTGCAGATCCAGTATGTGAGAAAGCTTGTGGTAACTGACCTTAGCCAGTTCCATTATAAGAGAGAAAGAATAGTTGTATAAGAACTTACCATAACCTTAGATGTCCTTCTCTTTCATGTTGTAGTATTCATAACAGTAGGGAGTTGCTGCCTGCAGCACTGCCTTCCAGCCAGTATACCCCAGTCTTTGCTTCAGGAGGGTACGTGTGATGTCCCTTGTCAGGGCCATAAACAGACGTAGGGTATTAAAGGTGATGTCTGCATGCACCCTCCTCATAATGAACTGCTGCATATAGCAGTACTTCTGTGGGTAGCAGGGTCCCAAGGCAGCCCTTAAACTTACATGTAGGCTAGAGTCAGGGTAGCAGGAAGTTTGTGTTTAGTGGAGAACTGGGGGATAGAAGGGTTATGTACCAACAAGTCAGCATGGTAAGTAATCTGGTAAGGTAGAGGAGTATGTGGGAGGGACTGAATAATGTAACATGGAAGAGAAGGACATCTAAGGTTATGGTAAGTTCTTACACAACTATTCCATGTCGTCCTATTCACATGTTGCAGTATTCATAACAGTAGGGAGAGTACCAGAGCTTTTAGGTATTGGTCCTGGGTGGAGGATTGTGTTCCCTGGTCAATGAGTCCTTGGAGGATGGACCTGGCAAACCCTGCCCTAGCTCTAGAGACTAGGTCCAGTTTATAATGTTTGGTAAATGTGTGGACAGAAGTCCAAGTGGTAGCTTCCACGAAGGAAACGTAGTCAATACCTTTGAAAAAAACAGCTGAGGAAGCAGCTCCCCTGGTGGAGTAAGGTTTGACTTGACCATGCAAGGATTTACCATGGTACAAGTAGCATAAGGTAATGGATTTTGAAATCCATGAAGAGATGGTTTGCTTGGTGACTGCCTTCCCTAGAGCTCTCGGGTGGAAGGAGATGAAAAGTTGGTCTGAGTTTCTGATAAGTTTTGCTTTTTCTAGGTTATACCTCAGTTGTCTGTGGACATCCAAGGAATGGAGAGTCCTTTCTGAGGAGTTTTGTGGTTGAGGGTAGAAAAACAGTAGGTTAATGGTCTGGTTTACTGAAAGTTCATTAACCACCTTAGGCATGAAGGAAGGGTTGGTCCCGAGAGCAACTCTATCCTTGTGGAAAACAAGGTAGGGGGAGGTAACCATTAGCGCTTGTATCACTGACACCCTCCTGGCCTGGTTAAGGGCCACTGGTAGCACTGTTTTTAGCATGCATAGCTTCAGGGATACTGAATGGTCTGGTTCAAAGGGTGGCAATGTAAGTTTTTCTAGTACGAAGTTCAGGTTCCAAGGGGGAAGTATATGTTTCCTGGGAGGCCTGATGTGAAGAACTCTTTTGAGGAAAAGTTTGACCTCCAGTCTGAAAGCCAGAGAAGGGAAGATAGGGAGATAGGCAGACAGGCAGAGATAGCAGATAAATGCACTTTGACGGATGAGTATGTTAGTCCTGAGTGAAGTAGCTCACACAAGTAGGACAGGACCATAGATATAGAGGTAGTCAGGGGGTCCTGTTTTTTTCGTTGACACCAGTGGGAGAATCTGTTCCATTTGGATGAAAAAGTTCATACTGGTACTAGGTTTTCTGGCATCCTGCAGAACACTGAGTATGTCCTCCGAGTATAGGTATCTGTAGGGGATCAAAACCCGATCACCCATAAGATTAATTTCAGATTGTTCACCTGAGGGTGTAGTAGGGATCCCCTGTCCTTTCTGAGCAGGTCTATTCGGTGGGGTAACCTGTGGTAATTGCTCTGGGCTAGTTTGAAAGTAGCACTGCCCCCCCCCACCAGATGTCAGAAGCATCTGTGGAGACCTGTTGGAGGGGCATAGGGACCTGAAGGTGGGTCCCTGGGTTGAGGTGGAGAGCTGATATCCACCACCGGAGTTCCATCTTCAAACATTGAAGTAAGGGAAGGGGAGTGGCCAGGGGCTGGGAGTGTTGGCCCCATAAGTTTCTGAGGACCAACTGGATTTTTCGCATGTGGAGTTTTGCCAGGGGCAACATAGGTATGAGTGATGCCATGTGGTCTAGAACTCTTAAAATTTCTCGAGCTGGCAAGAAAGTGTGAGACAGTAAGATTTTGGAAGTATAGACAAAGTTCTAGGATTCCTTAATCTGGAGTGAAGGCCTTCATTATGTCTGTTCTGATCCTGAACCCCAGGAAAACCAGGTCTTAGGAGGGGATCTGGTGAGACTTTTCGTGGTTTATGGTAAACCCTAGCTGAGACAGAGTGGAGACGACCTGTTGCAGGTGAAGTAGGAGGACTGGGCGGTCTTGATAAAGAATGAGCAGGTCCAGGTATGGTTATATCTGAATACCCAGAGTCTTGCAGTGGGCGATGACGGGAGCCAGGCACTTTGTAAAGACTCTGGGAGCAATAGAGAGTCCAAAGGGCAAGGCAGAGAATTGCAAATGGCAAGAGCCTATTGCAAATCTGAGGTATTTCCTGTAATCTGGGTGAATAGGGGATGTGTAGGTAGACATCCTTCAAATCCAGGGCTATCATGAAAGCCTACGTTGGAATGAGTGGTAAGAGCAGGGGATAAGGTAATCATTTTGAAAATGGGCACTTTGAGAAAGAGGTTTAGAACGGATAAGTCTAGGATTGGTCTCCAGGGGGCAGCCTTCCTTGGTACCAGAAACATTCTGGAATAAAAGCCTAAGTTTCTTTGATGGCATGGTACCTTGATCAGGAAAGGTAGAAATCTTTTGCTTTAATAGTTCCAAAGTGTGTTGTTGACATTTTAACTTATGGAACTGACAGTTGAGTGCTCTGACAGCTAAAGTTGCAGAGGTGTATACTTTTTTAGCCCATCTATCCAGAGCTCTGGAATCCTTGTCAGCGGGAACAGGATTCTTTGCAAAACTAACCTTAGCTCCTTTAGGTCCCTGTGTAATGACCTCCAGATCTGCAGCAGGATTTCTGTACAGGTATTTGTGAAAATCCAGTACTCTAATACCCGTCATGTTTATTGGGAGCAGGTGGGAGGGCGTCAGGGGTTAAGCCGGATTCATGGAAAACATCATCCACCACTTCTAAGATAGGGGGATTGGCCAGGGGTCTGTGCTGGAGCAGGTCTAGAAACTCTTAGTCTTTTCTTAGACTGATGGAAGTCCTGAGATTCCCAGTGGAAATGTTCCCTGAGGGCGGAAGGGTTTCCCCAAAGCAAAGGTCTTCTGTTGGGGAGGCAGAAGGAATGGATTCCTCTGCATATGTACCCTCATAAGCAGTCAGAGGTTGTTGTTCCTCTTCAAAATCTGAATAATCCGATTCTTCAGAATCCTGCTCTGACATTATTTCAGGAGAAGGGTGCATTTTCCTTTTAGAAGTTGTGGCCTGACTGCCCCTGATAAAGGGAGATAAGATCCTCCACCATCTTAAGCATTTGGGCTTGGGGTGGTGGAGCAGGAGTAAGATGGTGGCTAGAGGTAGATTTTCTAGGAGTGGCCTGGTTTCTAGGCCCAAGAGTATCAATAGGTCTGAGAGAAATGGTAGTCGGATGAGAAGACATTATTTTTTGTCTAGAATTGGTAGTCTGAAAGGCCTCCTCGGAGCCGGTGCCTGCATCGCGGCTCCAGACCCAACTGAGGCAGAGACAACCAAAGACTCGAAAGACGAAGAAGATTTCTGTGGCATACTGGACTCCGAAAGGGTCTCGGTAGAGGCTTGTGTAGATATCGTATTGGGCATCAGGAGGCTGTGAAAGCACCTAACTGAATTCCGGAGAACTGATTACCTGCTTAGCGGTAGCAATGTCGGAAAGGCTTAGCGTTGTGTTTGGCTGTCTCTAGCTTTATCTCTACGTTTTTTCGGAATGTCTATGGATTGTTGGCTGATGGATGCCATTTTGGAATGTGAAGACGAAAGACGAAAATACCGGTCTACAATAAAAGCTCTACGATGAATGGTTCTCGCATTAAATGGGACACAGAACTGGTAACGGGGACGTCATAGTCTTGGCCTAAACAAGTGACGCAGTATGAATGGAGGTCTCGGTGTGGGATCTGCTTTCCAAAGGTGAGACAATTGTTAACTTTTTAGGACATCGGTTAATGCAAGAAAAAAGGACCCCAATAGGGTACTTAGCATTACACATTTTCAGCTGTAATTAAAACTCTGGTAGCGACTGACCAGCACATTTGCGAACTGCTTCTGCTATGGGCTCCACAGCAAGAAAGACTGATGTAATGGTGTTGGCTGCCTTGCATTATAGCACTGACAACCTGACGTCAGTCAACAAGTGACAGCAGCTGACGCAGAAAAACATGGACTCTGGTATTCAGGCTGGCCAAGGGCTACCACAGCAGGGATAACCCACTGGTGATGACTGCAACAGTGAAACACGAAGAACATCAGTAAAAAATTATTTGTCAAAAGTAGAAGCCAAATAAACACTGCTACAAGCAGAAATATGCATAGGAATTACTCTAAACACTGGCACAAATAAAATATTAAAATATATTTTTAATAAACATAAAAATAAAAAAATAATGAATTTAATGATAAAATGGGAGGAATATGGTCTCAAAATTGGGCTTATTTGAGCAGTAAGCCAGAAATTTCACCAGTGGATCCTGTGATGTTTCAAAGGACTTTCTTCTTTGGATGGCAGAAAAAGGAATGAACACTCACTTCCTGTGAAAGTTGAAGGATTTCCTCTCAGGATATACTCACCCAATCAACTGTAACAGTCTGAGTTTTTGAAAGCTGGACAGTACTGGGTTACCTTTGCAGATAGCCCAAAATGCCACTGAGGCAGTAGAATGAGTATAAGACATTACACCAATCTCAGATCTCAAGGGCCTAAATGCATTCATCAGAGAAGAAACAATTTAAATAGACATGAAATGAGTGAGTGCACTGAGACTACGAGAAAGAAAACAGATGCATTTTCCAAACCTCCATGATACCCACATCTCGACATATAATTTGTGAAGGAATCCAGGAGCCAGCAGCATTTCAGAGGAGTCAGTTATTATCAGTTCTGGAGTCTTCGGTCACCTAGGTCCCCAGGGTGTTCTTCAAATGCACATCCACGGTTGCAGTACAAATATGTCTATAGGTACCCAAAGCACTCCTGCATCTGACAGAATGCCTGGTGACAACCCCTACGTAAATCACTTAGTGTCAGTGAAGAATCTATGATCCGCTCCTTCCACTACATGGAGTTAAAGAATCTAGCATGTCACTACTGGAACTTGCACAGCTATCCACATTTATAGTCTGCAGACTGGAAACAAAGATACACACAGCAAGATTCCCCATAGACTGAATTTATGCTCTTTAAACAATGGTTTTTACTGTTCTTGTATCCTCTACAATCACAGCTTGTTTTTTTTCTAAACGTGATGGGTCACACAGCAGCAGCTGTACCCCATGGCTCCTCATGCAAGATTCCACAACACAATCCTTCAGCAAACCCTAAAGGTCTCAAAGTCTCAGAACTTAGAGCTTCTGGACCATCAAATCATACCTATCAAGCTCTTAGCTGAAGAAATCTGGACAAAGCCAAAAATTATGGGGAAACAAAAGACCATAAGACAGGTACCAATTTTAAATATTGCTTTTACAAACTTAAGATTGGAAAGTTAATAGAATAAAAGGTTTGGTGTTTGCATGCATTTTCTAATGGATATGAAATCTTTATCTCAAATGTCTGTCTTCGGTGACTTCAGTCCTCAATGATTTACCAGAAAAAACACATATTTTATGAGGAACAGACCAAAAATATGAGGTGAAAATCTGGACAGCTTAGAGCTATGCATGAACTCTGTATTTCTCAGGCCTGCAAATATCATAACACATTGTGAAAACACCTCAACAAGACTTCCTTTTGCAGTCCATACCACCTTCCTTCTTCCATGGCAATAATTACCACAGGCATGATAGCCCTGGGGCATAGGGGCATTTCAATGGGAAGATAGTTTAGGGTGACCAGATATTACTTGAATTTTCCCCTTCATATCAACATTTTACCGTTTCCAAGCATTACAGGACTCCCTTCCTTTCGCAGGTTCAAGCCATACAGATAAACAGTGTGAAAGTGGTACAGTATATCAACAAGGAAAGGGGAACCTAATCTTACCCGTTAAACCAGGAATCTTCAAAAGTTTCAGAATGGAATATGTACATGAACTATTTTCATCTATATCCCTGTGGAGTATGACTGCCTTGTGGACAAGCTACTGACAATGAACATTTCCCAAAAAATGGGTGAATCTTGCTAGAACTTGTTTGCATGGACTTCTCAGCAATTTCCTGAGGGATAATCTGTATGATAAGTAGCATATCAAGTCCTCTACACTTTCCATCCATTTCCTTTGATAACACGATTCAACCAGTAAGTAAAACTCAACAATGCCAAAGTCATCACTCATAGCCCCTTAATGATCTGCTTTCTTCTTCTCCTGCCTTGGCTTAGACAGGACCTGTTTGTTAAGTCCAATGAGAATTCTGCTGACCCATCTACTAGAAAAGTCTCACCCAAAAATCTGCTTCCTCCAGCTCGTTGCTAACTTCTAAAATTACAGAGGTTGGTAGCAATCCCTCCTTTCCTGGTGGAGTGGTCAATATACTTTCTTCACAGATGTTCAGTGAGAGGAAAACCTACAGGGGATATTTCTACTTATGCAGTCTTAAGAATACCTCACATATATTCTTGAGACATAACTAATCCATTTTCCATTAATGTACAAGTAACTGAAATATTTAACCTTAATCAAAAACAAGATTGCAATTACTTTGTTTACCTGAAACGATACAAAGCTTTACCTCAGAGATGTCTTCTTGTTAAATCTTCAAGCAAAACACTGCAATCTTAAATGCATTTTACCCGACTTTCCTATCATAATTCCCTGAAAGTTTTACTCGTACATGAATTGACATACAGCATTTTTGCACACAAGCATCAAATTAAGGATTCCTATATGCCTTTCACTGTTGGACACTGCATTACACTAAGTATACAACTTCTGCTTAATCTGGGTTATAGAGCACTGGTTTGAATCTATCTTTACCTAGTTGCTAATTTATCAAATGCAAAATAAAATCCTATATAACTCAGCAAAGTATATTTTCACTGCTAATTTGACATCAACAAAATTCCATGTGCTGAGATGAGCAATCTGTTGTCAAATCAGAGCCACAAGGGCGGGTGACTTAAACCTCGACACGGTTATTAATAGGACGTGCTGGAGGGATAGATTCATCACCCAAAGACTCCCTATGCTGTGGAACAAAATCCCGGTTTATGTGAGGCAGAGCACCTCGCTGGCCTTGTTCAAGAGGAATCTTGACCAATGGATGGGAGATCGCAGATACACCCCAGGGGTTACCTCAGTGTCACTGCTCGACAGAGGCACAGCTAAATAATGGGCATAGTTTCTCCAAACAAAGGGGTGGCGTAAGCCATAAAACTATGGCTAGGCTTATAAATGCCCTCGGGCAGATAGCCTAGTATGAACCTATGAACCTATGAAATTCAGCAATGAGCTACAATGAAATCCTTAGCTTAAAATATGAGACTTGGATGCATTTTGTAACTGAATACATGTAATTTTCTGAAAGTTCTATAAGGACATCTCAAAGAGAGACTGACACTAAATGAAGGGTTTTACAGATATTACATTGTCAAAACCTGCCATACTGATTTAACATCCATCTTCCTCTAGAAATAGATATGTATTTTTCTCAGGCAGAGCATGCAATTCATATACAGAATGTATCTTTACTGAGATGCCATTACATTAAAAGTAAAAATCCTATATACTTTATAAGATCAGGTATCACAAACATTTTTTTCAGAATAAATCCTAAATAAATACAGTATTCTGTCTGCATAGGCCTACAAATGCAACCATACTAAAAGCAGGTGTACATCTTCATTTTGTATTTTACATTTTTTGCATGCATTTTCAGTAAGTGCAGTTTCACTTGAAAGGGATGTTTGCACTGATAAAGATCAGACATGCTAACAAAATGTGTTTAACATTTTGTTGTGTGCCAAAGACCTTGCAGAAGACACAAAAACAGACAGACTTAAAACAAACACCTGCACGAACATCTTATTTAGATGGTAAAAGGCTTGGGAACCAAGGTTAAGGAGGCATATAAAACTGGGAAGGAAATTTATAAGGGTTTATTATGAAAAGCGATATTCTCAAAAACAACAAAAGTCAATTCTAATGCTCAAAAGCAGAGTTCAGAAGTGCAGATCTTGATCTCGGGTTGCAGAAATTGCAGAAAATAGTGCAGTTTCGCTTAGTCTAATTTAGTCTAATTTAGTCTTCAGCGCTACAAAAGTATGAGTGTTCAGTTTGCAATCTTCAGTCATAAAGCTTCAGTCTAGTTCAGTTGAGCAGCATTGTCATTTGAGGCAGTTTCAGTAACGCACGACTTGCCTGGATCTTGTTGAATTACTTATCAGTTTAAGTTATATAAGACTTTTTGTACCTAAATGGACTACTTATCAGTTTCAGTTATGACTGTATTTCAGTGATATAACACTTTTCGTATCTAACTGGATTACTAATCAGTTTCAGTTACGACTGTATCTCAGTAACATAAGACTTGTTCGGATCTTGATAGATTACTCATTAGTTCCAGTTATATGGCTATATTTACCTCCACTGTATGCTGCCAATTTCATTACAATCTATTTACTACATAAGTTTTATCAGTCTTTCAGGGAAGTGACTTTTATTCTGAAAGGTACAAGAAGATCTGGCATGTATTCACTACAGCTCCAGGTACTATAGCTGTGACGATTGGGGAAAGATGAGTGAAGGCTACCAGCCTAGTCAAAAAGAATTTGATATATAATTCTGGCATTTGTAAATAAATGTAAAATACAGGCATGTTTTTTGAGTGTAAGAAAAACACTGTAAAATGTGAACTTCAAGATTGTTACAACATTGTCCCCTTGCTGAAAGGAAAAACTAAGTCAAGCCTTTCAAATGTGTCTTTTAAAATTGAAATGATTTTATGACATTCTTTGATCTTTAAAGTTGGTTCCGGTCAGGCTGGCTGAAGACATTCTTCCTATTGTCTTAACTTAAGGAATAATTGTTAGAGTGTACATGTGGAAGGTGCTTTATTGCTTTGGTTTCTGCTAGAGTGTCTATGTAAAATGCCTTATATTGTTGTATTCTCCTGTGCAGGTGTTAGCTTGCTAAATAGTGTAAATGGAGTGTCTATTAGCCTGGGAACTCAGAGCAGGTGTCAATATGATGCAATATGAATACTGGGAAAACCTAAGTGTCAAAAATGATGTAATCTGGGGAGGACCCAGAGACATGTTTGTTAGTGATGTTTTATAAACTGTGTCTCAGAGAAAGGTAAAGAGGTATTTTGATCTTGATATCAACTGAGTGTCTCACGATAAAGTCTCCTCTGACTAGTATGTTGGGTTTGTGGCTAGGTCTTAGGCTGAGACCTGGACCCTATAGCTCTGCCAGTGGGGAGTCTTATTGGGGATCTGGTGAGCAAGGGAGCAGCCAGCCCCAGACTGACTGTCATCTCTGTGTGCACTTAAGGGAAATTGTACTCTACTGTGTGCATTAGTTATCCTTTCCTCTTCTAGGAGACTACCTCCCTGGTGTTAGTGGTGAGGATTGAGGCTCCTTGATTGCTGGGCCAGGGCCCGGTCGTCACAAGTGGTGACAGTGGTGGGATCTACTTCACATACTAATTTGCTTGTAGTGGTGTGGGTAGAGCGAATTCCTGTAGCTTATGTACAGTAATCTCTAAAAGTGTTGCCGCACAGTGTATACTAAGAGTGCAGATCACAATTGTTTTATTTCTTTTGTTAGCCTAGTGTTAGTCAGGGTGAGCAGGCAGCATGTCAACGGAAGAGTATGGAAAGCTGACATGGAGCCAGCTGGTGGAGATGTGCCAGGCTAGGGGACTGGTGCATGGAAACCTGACTAAAGAAGACCTGATGGCAGCCTTGGTTACAGTTGCATCAGAAAATAGCGGCCTGGAGGACAATCAGACTGACAGTGGAGATGCAATACTCTCGGAGAATGGGCAGCTCAACCTTTCTGCAGTGGAATTAAAAATCCAGCTGGAGCTAGAGAGACTTGAGTTGGAGGCCAGGTGTATGGAACTAGAAACTGCAGAGAAAATGAGGAGTCTACAAGCTGAGGAAAATGAATGACAGAGGAGGCATTAGAGGGAAATGCTGACTCTTCGCCAGAGTCATGGAGGTAATGGGGAAGGGAGTAACCGGACCCTAGAAGCACAAAATGTCAGTAAATTTCTTCCACAGTATTTTAAGAGGGGGATAATTCTGATAGCTTCATTCATATGTTTGAGTGGGTATGTAAAGAGTATGAAGTTGACCAAAGGCTCTGGGTACGGTTCCTGACCCCCTTACTCCATGGTAAAGCTGTAACTTCATAAGCAAAAATCCATGACACTGACTGTTTTAATTATACTGCTGTAAAAAGACATTTATTAGAATGTTGTAAGCTAACACCTGAAATGTATAGGAAAAAGTTTTGTGAGCACAGACGCAAGGCAGATGAAAATGTATGTGAATATGTTGTTGAACTGAGCACTTACTTTCATAGCTGGGTGAGTGGATGTCAGACCACCACTTTTGAAGGGCTGGCAGACTTTTTGGTGAGGGAACAAGCCCTTAGTACTTTGCCTGAGGACATGAGGATCTGGTTAGCTGATAGACAGTGTGCTACTTCAG
The DNA here is from genome assembly GCF_019279795.1 of Protopterus annectens. Lineage (NCBI taxonomy): Eukaryota > Metazoa > Chordata > Ceratodontiformes > Protopteridae > Protopterus > Protopterus annectens. The sequence continues at coordinate 47,560,814 of NC_056729.1, forward strand.
AGGAGGTGGGGAAGAAGAGAGACCTATACCTAGCAAGCAGGGCAGCCCTGCACAGGAAAGGGACACCAGTACTGCTCATGGGACTAAAGGAATCCATGGTGGGCAGCACAGAATCCCCCAACAGAATCCGCCAGTAGCAGGGGAAGCCACTAGTCCAGGTACATGTCCAGAAGCTAGGGTTAAATGTTTTGAATGCAACCAGTGGGGCCATGTGGAACAGAGATGTCCATGGAGGCAAGGTGGGGAACCAAAGGTGAGGGAAGCCAGTAAGTGAGAAAGACAAAATGCCAAAAGTGGGTTGTATTGAAACAACAGGGGTATTGAACTACCATCCTGCAGATGTCCTGAGAGGGAAGGATTTAGATGACGCAGTACTATGTACTTATGCAGTTACATGCAGTGAGGCTAGGAGACAAGCATGTGAGTCTAGTAGCCTGGGGGAGACCCAGACATATTGCATACTTGCAGCCAAGACTGCTGAGGTGGTTACTTCAGGGAGTGAGCTATGCTGTAGCAGTGAGACTGAATGTGAGCCACAGCTGCTTGTGGGTACTGATGTTCCCTTGGACAGGGTAACTGCAAAGGTAGATGTGAGTAGTAGTACTCAGGCTGACAGTGAGGCACGACTGTCAGAGGATGCTTCCTGTGGAAGGGGAGCTGGGAAGGGTTACAAGGAGAGACTTGAGACAGGCTCAGCTCTCAGACCCTACATTGCAAGGCCTGAGGTAGGTAGCTAGGGAAGCATCTGATTCTCAAGGGAAGGGGGAATCTGTATACTGGAACAAAGGGTTACTGTACAGAGAGTGGACCCCTGAGGGAGGGCTAGAAGGTGAGAGAGTACAGCAGTTGGTAGTGCCTAGAGCTTATCATCTGGCGCGTCTAGCCATAGCCGATGATATTCCCTTTGCAGGTCATATGGGCATAAAACATACAAAGAGGCGTATTATGCAAAACTTCTACTGGCCTGGAATTACAAAAGATGCAACAGTGTACTGCAGGACCTGTGAGCTAGTGCCAAAAGGTAGGCAAGGCAGGAGACAAGGTGAGAGCTCCTTTGATGCCTTTGCCTGTGATTGAGGAGCCATTTCAGAGGTTAGCTATGGATATTGTGGGTAGTCTGAGTACCCCAAGTTCCCCAGGGAAAAAGTATATCCTAGTGATTGTACACTATGCTACATGATACCATGAGGCAGTGGCTTTGTCCCCCATTGAGGCAGAGAAGGTGGCAAATGCTTTGCTAGAGATTTTCAGCAGGGTAGGTTTCCCAAAGGAAATACTGTCTGACAGAGGTGCCAATTTTATGTCAGACCTGCTGGCTTGTCTGTGGAAGTCCTGTGGGGTGAAGCACATGAAGACCACCCCCTACCATCCCCAGACTAATGATCTTGTTGAGAGTTTAAACACTACAATCAAGTCCATGCTACTGGCATTTGCAGTTCAGTTTAAGAGAGATGGGGACAAATATTTGCCCCATCTGTTGTTTGCTTACAGAAAGGTTCCTCAGGAATCCACAGGTTTTTCATTCTTTGAGTTGCTGTATGGGCATAGGGTGAGGGGACCTCTAGATTTAATTCGAGATGAGTGGGAAGGTGAGTGTGAGTCTCACAAGGAGTCTGTTGTGGCATATGTCCTGAACCTCAAGACAAGGCTCAGGGAACTCATGGGCCTGGCCCAGAAGAACCTGGCAGAAGCCCAACAACAGAAAAAGGTGTGGTATGACAGGAATGCTCAAGCTAGAGAGTATGCTGTAGGGTGGCAGGTGAAGGTTCTCATTCCTGTCAGACACAGCAAGTTGCAGGCAGCTTGGGAGGGACCCTACAAGGTGGTAAGAAAGGTAAGTGATGTTAACTACATGGTGGAAGTCCTAGGCAGATGGCAAGGGCACAAATTGTACCATGTTAACATGATGAATCCTTATCATGATAGGGAGGCCCATGTGCTGAGCATGTGCAGTGGATTGCAAGAGGAGTCTGAGAGAGATCTTGTGACTGATCTCCTCAGTGAGGCTCGGGCTGACACCTCGGTGGAAGGGGTAGCAATGTCCCAGCAGCTATCTTCTATCCAGGTTCGAGAAATCCGAGCAGTGTTGCAGGAGTTTGGGGAAATATTCATCAGGAAACCAGGGAGCACCCACCCGGGGCAGCACCAGGTGGATACAGGACCCCAAAGGCCTAGTAGGCAGGCCCCTTATAGGGTGCCTGAGAGAGTCAAACAGACTTTGAGGGAGGAGGTACAGGAGATGTTGGAACTAGGAGTGATTCAAGAGTCCAACAAGTCCCTGGGCCTCACCAGTGGTGTTGATGCCAAAGAAGGATGGCAGTAACATGTTCTGTGTGGATTACAGGAAATTAAATAGTCATACAGAGTTGGATACTTACCACAAGCCTAGGACAGATGAGGCCCTAGAGCGGCTGGGTGGGGCTAAATTTGTTACAACCATTGATCTTACCAAGTGTTTGTGGCAGGTGCCCTTGACTCCCAGTGCTGGAGAGAAGTCAGCCTTTCTAACTCCTTTTGGCTTGTACGAGTTCACAAGGATGCCCTTTGAGATGAAGAATGCCCCAGTGACTTTCCAGAGGCTGGTAGATCATACCTTAGCAGGAGTAGGAAGGTTTGCCCTTGCTTACATGGATGATACTGACTGTTATCTACAGCCATTCCTGGCAAGAGCACCTTCAGCATGTCAGGGAGGTGCTGGGCAGACTACAGAGGGCAGGGTTGACCATTAAGCTGAGCAAATGTCAGGTGGGTATGGCAGAGGTCTCCTACCTAGAACATAGAGTGGGGAGTCGTAAGATAAGGCCAGAACCTGCCAAAGTGGAAGCTATTCAGGCATGGCTTGCACCTGTTACCAACAAGCAGGTGAGGGCATTCTTGGGGACAGCAGGGAACTACAGACAGCTTGTTCCCAATTATAGTACCATAGCTGCTCCTCTCACAGACCTGACAAGGAAGAACAGGCCAGATAAGGTAGTGTGGACCCCAGCAATTGAGCAGGCATTTCAGAAGCTTAAGGAAGCTTTGGGAGGACCCCCTGTGTTAGCCAGTCCAGACTACAGCAAAGACTTTGTTGTGCAGGTGGATGCTTCAAACTATGGGGTGGGGTCAGAGGGAGAAGAGCACCCAGTGGTTTATTTCAGTTGTAGGCTTCAACCCAGGGAGGAATGCTATGCAACAGAAGAAAAGGAATGTCTAGCCACAGTGTGGGCACTACAAAAACTTCAGCCTTATCTGTATGGAAGAAAATTCACTGTGATGACAGATCACAACCCTCTAACATGGTTAAACAGAGCCAGTCAGCAAAATGCCAAGTTGCTAAGATGGAGTCTGGAGTTGCAAGCATATATGTCAGTGCAGCAACGCAGTGGGAGTAGCAATGCCAATGCAGGTGGGCTCTCAAGACAGGGAATGGGGTGAGGTACACCCAGACAGACCTGACACTCTCAAACAATGTTTCTCAAGGGGCACTTGAAAAACTTGCTTGAGTTTCCCGGGGAGGGAAGAGATGTGACGATTGGGGAAGGTTGTGCGAAGGCTGCCAGCCTAGTCAAACAGAATTTGATATATAATTCTGGCATTTGTAAATAAATGTAAAATACAGGCATGTTTTTGAGTGGAAGAAAACCACTGTAAAATGTGAACTTCAAGACTGTTACAACATTGCCCCCCTGCTGTTACAGAAAAACTAAGTCAAGCCTTTCAAATGTGTCTTTTGAAATTGAAATGATTTTATGACATTTTTTGATCTTTAAAAGTTGGTTCTGGTTAGGCTGGCTGAAGATATTCTTCCTACTGTCTTAACCTAAGGAAGAATTGTTAGTGTACACATGTGGAAGGTGCTTTATTGCTTTGGTTTCTGCTAGAGTGTATATCTGAAATGCTTTTTATTGTTGTATTCTCCTGTGCAGGTGTTAGCTTGCTAAATAATGTAAATGGAGTTTCTATTAGCCTGGGAACACAGAGCAGGTGTTAACATGATGCAATATAAATACTGGGAAAACCTAAGTGTCAAAAATTATGTACTCTGAGGAGGACCCAGAGACATGTTTATTAATGATGTCTTATAAACTGTGTCTCAGAGAGAGATAAAGGGGCATTTTGATCTTGATATCCAACTTACCAGCACTCTGCTTATGCTCACATGTAAGTTTTTAGCACTGTGATTTCTTGTAGGAATAGTTAAAGCTAGTAAAGATTAATTAGGTATTTTTCTTTGAAATCAGACCTGTCCTACTGTATTAAGTTTCTGTGTGATCTCTGAACTCTTAGATATCTCTGTGGTGTAGTAGCTTTGTCTTGTGTTTTAATTATTTATTATTAAATATTTTTAAAACCTTCTACCTGTGGCTGCTTTGTGTAGAGATAAGATCTAGAATACATTGCATATTTATAGAGGTTATTGTAATAGGCCACTCTAAAGTAAGCCTTGACTGTTAGTCATACTACCATTGGATAATAATATTGCACAGTAGTAACTGGACACCCTTTTAAGGGCCTTTTAGTAGCTGATATTATTAACTGGGTGGTGGCAGTAATTACTATCATATAGTCTGGGTAAAGGGACACAGCTGGAGAATGTGTGTCAGCCTTTCCCAGGAGTGTCTGTGAAGTTGTATAAATACTTATCTCAAAGTGTGTGTGTGTTGTGTCAGCTACTTGGCAGGGACACGAAGCACTGGTTGGACAGAGAGGGCACTGGAGGTTCTAGCTTGCCCAGTTAGATTGAGACCTGGACCCTATAGCTGTGCCAGTGGGGAGTCTTATTGAGGATCTGGTGAGCAAGGGAGCAGCCAGCCCCGGACTGACTGTGATCTCTGTGTGCACTTAAGGGAAATTGTACTCTACTGTGTGTATTAGTTATCCTTTCCTCTTCTAGGAGACGAGCTCCCTGGTGTTAGTGGTGAGGATTGAGGCTCCTTGATTGCTGGGCCAGGGCATGGTCATCACAACACCTACAGACACATTAATCATATTTAATCTACTTCTTCACATCAAGGTAGATGTTTTTTGCAGATAAAATGCAAAGCCTGTCCTCATCCAAATTTAGACTTTTGTGCAGTGAAGTATATTATAAAAAAATAAATGTGTCAAGTGCCTTTTAACCTGAAATCGCCAACGAAGCACAATGTGTAACTGAGTGTAAGGACATACTCTTATCAGAAATCCATAAAAACATTTCAAATGGCTTTATCGATATGGATTTGAAATTATAGGCACCACCACAAGTCCTACAATTTGTTTATCTCAGTTCACAATTAAATTCATTTTTGATTTTTCAAGATGCCATATGCACTACATATCTGTGTCATACTAGTGTGTTCTTACAAAATAAGAATACATTTTCCAAGAACAAAAAAAATATTTTCTGTTATTTTGAATTACGGCAAAATACACATTTATTTGTTCTGAAAGAAGTACATATATCCGAGATTATTTTGAAGACTTACCCTAATTACTACCAAGTGTGTATAAAGCTGAGCATCCAAGTATCTTTCCCTAAAGATATCATAAGAATGTCTTGAAGCACTAATAAAAACTACCATTTGAAGACAGGGTCAAATTCAGACCAGAACTGGCAAAATCTAAGATGATAAAGTGTAATCCGTAAATACTATGAGGGAGATAATGGCATTATCTGTGAGGCAAGGAACGCATCTCTTTGACACAATGCAAGATATTTGTCTGCAAAACTAAAGTTCAGTTTAAAATATACATAAATAACATTAATTACCTTTCATCTGGAGTCAAGAATAACTCTTCAGGATGTGCAAAATATTTTCTTTTAATTAAATGCACATACATCAGCGCTGGGAGGCTATATTCACAGCAGTTAGTAAATCAGACTTACCAAGCAGTAAAAAAAATAAATAAAAAAAAAAAAAAAAAGACGACGTTATGTACTTCCCATAACGTTCCATGTGAGTTGTTCATCTCGCCTTCATTCTTACAGATGGGTTCGGAGCCGATCCTTGGCTCCGAGTCAGCCTACTACAAAGCTCGAGGTCTTCAGATATCTCGAGGCCAGGTCCCTACCCCATGATGCACCTAGAGTTACCTCAGATGTTGTTTGCTGCATATAATAATACCATATGTCATTCTATCACTCCATAATAGACGGGTTGAGCAACCAGGAAGAATCCAGCATCTCGGTCTTCGAAAAGCCCAGGAGGGGGTAGGAGGGTGGGAAGTAAGGATGAAGGCGAGATGAACAACCCACATGGAACGGTATGGTAAGTACATAACTTCTTTATGTGAAGTTGTTCTATCTTGGCATTCATTCTTACAGATGGGTAGTGTCCCAAGCATCATCTATCTCGTGTGGCTCACGGGAGTATGTTTTTCAGGACAGTGGACCCAAAGGAGGACCTGTCAACTTTGTAATGAGTGATAAAGGAACGAAGTCTTGACCAAGTGGCTGCTGGACAAATGTTATCAATAGGAAGTCTGGCAGAAAAGGCAGAGGATGTAGACATTGCTCTGGTGGAGTGAGCCTTAATTTTATGTTGTAAGGACATATTAGCAGTTGATTAAGCAAATGTGATACAATCAGATAACCACTTGGACAGAGTTGTTTTGGCCACTGGCATACCTTTCCTGGAGTCTGTAAAGGAGACAAAAAGCTGCTCAGATTTCCTAAAATCTTTTGTTCTATCCAAGCAAACTCTGAGCTGTCTATGAACATCAAGTTTGTGCAGCATATATTCTAAACTGGAGTGATTAGGGAAGAAAACTGGCAAATCAATAATTTGATTAAGATTAGCTTCAGTACAAACTTTAGGCAAAAAAGAGAGGTTAGTTCGAAGTGAAATTCTGTCAGCATGAAAAATCAAATAAGGAGGCTTAATAGACAAGGCTTGAAGCTCTGACACTCTGCGGGCAGAAATGATAGCTACTAAAAAGGTGGTCTTCCATGAGAAAAATTTGAGGTCACATGAGGCTGGTTCGAATGGCGGAAGAATAATGTGAGAAAGCATAAAATTTAGATTCCATAGGGTATAGGGAGATTTTACAGGTGGTCTGAGATGAAAGGTCTCTTTAAAAAAGGCTTTGGATAGTTTGTGTAACAATGTTCAATCCTTCAAATCCAAGGTGAAAATTAGAAATGGCAGCAAGTTGAACACGAACTGTTGCTGCTGCAGCTCCCTTGTTAAAAATCACAGTCAAGAACTCTAAAATGGAGGCCATAGGGGCTCAATAGGGATCAATGTTGTTTTGAGAGGCCCACATAGAAATTTTTGTTTCTATTTGTTAAGGTATAACTTCCTTGTAGAGGATAAGAGAATTTGTTTCATCTCATTAAAAAGGATATGGAACCTGGCTATGATGGGAATTGAAGCAGCCAAGCAGTCAGTTTTAGGGACTGAAGAGAAGGATGAAGTTCCCCTGACGAGTGTGTCAGAAGATCTGGAACTGGGTCCAGAATCCAAGGGTCCTCCACAAAAGATGAATTTGAAGGAAGGGGAAACAAATCTGACGAGGCCAATGAGGGGCTATTAGAATGATTGTCCTTTCCCAGGGATTTTGCTTTCTGTAAAACCTTGGGTATCAACGGTATTGGTGGGAATCCATAGAGGAGACCCAGAGGCCAATCGTGAATGAGTGCGTCCCTTGGGGCTTCTCCCGAAGGAGGAATCAGGGCAAAGTAGCTTCTGCATTTCGTGCTCATGTGACTGGCATAAAGGTCGCAGCAAGGCTGGCCCCACCTGTGGAATATCCTGTCCGCTATTTCATTCGTGAGGGACCACTCGTGGGGCAAGGAAATTGCTCTGCTCAGGTTGTCTGCTATCACATTGGATTTCCCCGGGATGTGCATGGCTAACAGAAAGCACTGGGTGGATATAGCCCACTGCCATACTCTTAGGGCCCCATGACAAAGGGGATAGGACCTGGTTCTTCCTCATTTGTTCAAGTACCAGACCACTGACATGTCTGTCTGAATCGCAATTGTACCCAGAGAAAGATAGTCCTGGAAGTACTACAACGCTAAAAGTACTACTCTCATCTCTAGGACATTAATATGCAGGTGTGTCTTTTGATTGGTCCATGTGCTGTTCTTCCCTGAAAGTGCCCCCCCCACCCTATCAGAGAAATGGCCTTGGTCACTGTGGCCGCTGGTGGGGGTAGAACAAAGGGACAACCTATTTTGGCATGAAGAGAGGTCAAAAACCACTGAAGATCCTTTTTGCAAGAGTTTGTGATAATTATAAGGTGAGACATAGGGAGTTCTTGGTAAGACCACTGAGTGAACAACAGCCATTGCAGAATCCACATGTGCATGCGACCCAGTGGTATGGCCAAAACTGCAGCTGCCATCATGCTCAACAACTTTAGTACTTCTGATGTTGGAACCTTGTTTTTGGATATCAGATTGCGGACCTGCTGAAGGAGTAGTAAGACTCTTTCTACTGGAAGTCTCAGCGTGGTGGTGGTGGTGTCCAATTCTGCTCCGATAAAAACGGCATGTTGCGATGGTGAGAAGGCAGATTTTTCCTGAGTTACTGTGATGCCCAGCTGGTTGCAGAGTGAAAAGTGGTGTCTCTGGCTTGAATGAGTTGATGCCTTGTGGCGGCGGAGAGGAGCCAATCGTCTAGGTATGGAAACACCTGGAATCCTAAACATCTCAGGTGAGCTATGACCACTGTCATACATTTGGTGAACACTCTGGGGGTTGTAGTGAGACCAAAGGGCAGGGCTCGAAACTGGTAATGACTGGCTCCCAGCTGGAAAAGCAGATGATCCCTGGATGGTCTGGCCATTTTTATGTGGTAGTATGCATCCTGGAGATCTATAGAGCACATCCAATTGTCTTACCCTACAAAAGGGAAGTATCAACTGAAGCATGACCGTCTTGAAACCTCTCTTTCTTGACAGATTTGTTTTAGCCTGCTAAGGTCCAAAATACTTCTCCAGTCCCGTCTTTTTTGGAACTAAAAAGAATCTTGAGTAAGTTCCAGATCCTGCCTTGTCTGCTGGAACTGGTTGGAGGACTCTTTCTGTAAGCAACAATCGGACCTCAATTGTTGCCTGTTCCCTGTAACTGGGTGGAATGTCCAGGATTTTTCTCATCAGTGGAGGGGGTGTGGCAAAAGGAATGAAATATCCTCTGGAAATGATACTTTGTACCCAGTTGTTATTTGTTATTTTGAGCCAGGCATCTGGATACAAAGATAAGCGTCCCCCAACTGCCTCCAAAGTAGGACAGTCAGGCCTCCTTTCAGGAGTGCTGGTAGGGCTTCCCCAATAAGTGATCTCTGTCACCCTGGTTTTGCGGACCCCCTCTGCCGTGAGGGTGGCGTCTTCCATTATTGCCCCCTCCTCTGCCCTGGGAGGGGGTGTTCACCAAGTGTGTCCTGAAAGGCTCCTTTGGCTTTCTGGAACCACATCTTTCCTCCCCTTTGACCCTTGGGGTAGGGCCTGGTAGGTGTGGAAAAACGGACTCCGAAGGCAGACAGTCTTTCCTTCCTGCTCACACCTGGTCAAAGGGACAAGCCATCAAAAGGGGTATTTGCAAAGGATGATGAAGGGCTCCGCGAAAGAATACAAGTGCATCCAGGAGTGTCTCCTAAGAGAAATTCCTGTACCCACTGGCCTACTCGTTCCATCGGCTGCATACAAAATGAGGTGCATGGACAAGTTAACTATGGAGTTGAGGGTAGCAAGCTGGGAGGCAACTTTATCTGAAGCTCCTGCAGCTACTGTAACCTGAAGAGCATCTCCTACCTATTTAAGAGTCTCGTAAAATGGATAGTTGAGTGAATGCAGTGCAAAAGTCACGGAACTGTAAGTGTGCTTCCCATATCTATCCATGATCCTAGAATCTCTGTTAGGGGGATGGACAGAAGAGGAAGTTTCTGAAATTTCATTTTTGGTGGCTGCCGCCACAACCATGCCATCAACTGGCACACCCTTGGTCAGAAAAGATTTGTCTTGAGGAGCAGAGATACATTTATTAGGCCTCCTAGGGACAGGCTCCATGGTGTCCAGAGATTCCCACACCCTTTGTGAGACCAGCTGCATAAGCTCATCGAAGGGCGGAGACACCCAAGGGGTGGAGGGCTGAGAACTGAAAGCCTTCACGAGAACCAACTCATCTTCAGTAGGGTTGGTGGACTGCCAGTCATCCCCCAGCCTAAGGATTTCTAGTAACTCAGCAAATGAGATAGCCTCAGAGGGGGACCGTGGGGACCCTTCTGATTCATCCAAGTCAGTTCCAGATGTCAGGGACTCCTGTGGGGAGTCCAGATGCTACCTCTTACAGACTCTCTTCCTGGGACCCTCATCAGTGGGGGCTTCTGGTAAGGTCTCGGAAGAGCAGGGGCCACCCAATGGGGCTTCCTGAGGCTCTGGGTCTCTACACTTGGCAAGGATCTGTGAAGCAGAAGCAGACACAAGCGCTTCAGGGGAGGAAGAAGCCAGACCTGAAGTCAAAGATGTCTGGAGACATAACTCTCCTCATGGCTTCAAAGGCACCTCTGCTCCAATGGGAAGGGATCGACGGATCTGAGGAAACTGTCGATACCCCCAGCACCGGGACAGTGGGCTCTGGGACAGAGGTAGGAGCCTAGCTCATGTGAGCCGAAGCCCCGAGAGGTAGAGTCGGAAAGTACAGTTGTGTTACAGTTGTGTACACTTACCATAAATGTAGATGTTCAAGTGTATTCACTGTTGCAGTCATTACGTTTGGGTAATCCTGCTGGCAGGTTGCCCTCAGCCGGCCTGAATTCCAAAGTCTTGGGTCCTGAGTCAGCTGTCGTCGCCCCTTCCCGGACGTCAGGTCATCAGGGGTATAAAAGAAGAAGCCAACGCCATTTTCTTCAGTTTTTCTTACCCCAGATGTCAGGTGCCCCCTAAAAGGGTAGCCAAACTGTATGTGTGTGTGTATATATATATATATATATATATATATATATATATATATATAAATGTACCAATATAAATTTTACCTTCATTTATAAGCAAATACACCACATAGGTTGTATGAATCAGAAAAGGAAAGATAAGATCCATAGAAAAAAGGGGGATGGAGGGTGGGTAACCTGGACTGCAACAGTGAATACACTCGAACATCTACATTTATGGTAAGTGTACACAATTGTACTATGTTCTTCGTGCTTCACTGTTGCAGTCATTACTTTTGGGTAGAATTCCAAAGCTACATTGGGAGGCTGGAGCTAAACAGCATTAGGAGCAGCTATGAGGCCCTGCAGAACTGCAGTGGCAAAGCCTGACCTGGATTTAGAGTAGAGTGGCAGATGATAATGCTTTGTAAAGGTGTGCACTGAACTCCAAATAGCTGCCTCTAAAACATCTCTGGTTGCTACTCCCCTGAGAAAGTCTGCCGAAGTGGCTGCAGCTCTGGAGAAATGTGGCCTAATGCCCTTAGGCACTGGTTTGCCATGGTATAAATAGCAGAAACAAATGCAGTGGCCTATCCACTTAGAAATAGTCTGCTTTGAGATAGCTTTTCCTTGTGATCCTGCAGCATATGCCACTAGTAATTGCTCTTTCTGAAAGCTTTGGTTCTGTCCAAGTAGAAATCTAATCTGTCTGTGCATGTCCAAAGAGTGCAGAATTCTCTCCCCCTTGTTCTGTGGATATGGATAAAAGGTTGGCAGATGAATAATTTGGTTAAGAGCCACACTGGACACCACTTTAGGCATAAATGTTGGGTTTGTTCTCAGAGAGACCCTGTCTAGATAAAAAAAAAATGATAAAAGGTTCCACAGCCATAAGTGCCTGTAGCTCTGAAACTCATCTTGCAGAAGTAATTGCTAGGAGCAGAGCTGTTTTCCAAGATAAAAACTTTAGATAAGCCATAGCAGCTGGTTCAAAAGGAGGCAGGGTGAGCTTTTCCAAGACATAGTTGAGGTCCCATGCAGGTATTAGTGATCTCCTTGGAGGCCTTAAATTTTCAGCTCCTCTGAGGTACTGCTTTAATAAAGAATGAGAAAAAAATGGTGGCTCTGTCTTGTAATGAGCCGAAATGGCAGAGGCATGAATTTTAATTGATGAAAAGGATAGGCTTTTGTCCAGCATCTCAGTTAAGTATTGCAAAATCTGAGGAATATTTGGCACAGTTGTATCAGTTCCTTGTGCCTGGTTCCAGGCACAGAATCTCTTCCATTTTCCAGCGTAAGACTTTCGAGTACCAGGCCTTCTGGCTTACAGAATGACATCCATCACTGCTTTACTGAGAGGTGTTTTTTGTAGGACTACATTATCCACCATGCTGCCAGGTTTAATGTCCTGAGTTGGCTGTGCAGGATCTGATTGTTTTGCTGGGACAGTAGACGAGGTGTCTGAGGTAAGGTCCAAGCTGGGCATAGAGACAAGTTCCTTAGGATTGGATACCAGTACTGGCGGGGCTAGTCTGGGGCAATCAGTATCATCTTTGGCTTCTCCTGTCTGACCTTTAAGAGAACACTGGGGAGGAGAGGCAGTGGAGGAAAGGCATATACTGATAGTTTTTTTCCAGCTGAAAGATAGGGCGTCCACTTTCCATGCTTGTCTGTGATAAGTCCTTGTGCAGAATCTTTTTAGTTGGCAGTTGTGAGGGAAGGCAAATAGATCTATGTCCGGGCATCCCCATTTCCTTGTTATCATGCTGAAGACTTGTGGATCCAGCTGCCACTCGTGGGGATCCATGAGGTTTCTGCTTAGATCATCTGCCAGAGTGTTTTCCTTTCCTGGCATGAATTGTGCTTGCAGATGTGCCTGGTAAGTCAAAGCTTTGTCCCATAATGTCATGGCTAGTTTGCAAAGGGGGTAAGAATGTGTGCCCCCCTGCTTGTTTATATACAACATGACTGTGGTGTTGTCTGTCTTTATCAGTAGTTGTCCCGGATGAAGTAGGTCCTTGAAGGCTGTCAGGGCAGTAGGTCCTTGAAGGCTGTCAGGGCATTTTGAACAGCTAACATCTCTTTTTGATTGATATGTAGATGCATTTGGTTTGCGGGCCATGTGCCCTGAATGCATCTCCCTGCCATGTGGGCCCCCCAGGCATAATCTGATGCATCCAATGTTAGTGTCTGCCTGGTTGGGGGTAATGTGAATGGCTGTCCCTTGTTCTGGTGACAAGCCTTTGCCCACCATCGAAACTTCTGTTGCAGGCAGGGAATGAGAGTAATCAAAGTTTCCAGCCTGTGGCAATGCTGAGTTCAAACACTTTTTAGGTACCATTGAAGTTTCCTCATATGCAGTCTTGCATACGGAATTAGTAGGATACAGGATGTCATGAAGCCAAAAGCCTGCAGAATTTTTCTTGCAGATAAGTGGGCCTTTGTTGCCAACATTGTGAAATAGGTAGTCAGTTGCCTTTGTCTGGCGTGAGATAAACCATCTGGGTAGTTGTATTCAAGCTTGCACCCAGGAATGTTATCTCTTGAGAGGGTACTAGTTTTGATTTCGTTTCGTTGACTGTGTACCCTAGGCATGTTAGAAGTTTTTTCACAAACGCCAGATGCTGAAGAAGAATGTCCTTGTTCTCTGCTTGAATTAGACAGTCGTCCAAGTAAGGATATATTTGTATTCCTCTTTGTCTGCAGAATGCAATTACTGGTGCCAGACTGTAAAGACCCTGGGCGCAGTAGATAAGCCAAAGGGCAGTGCAGAGAATTGGTAATGCATCGAACCAGCCTTGAATCTGAGATATCTTCTGCACGATTGTCTGACTGGAACATGCAGGTATGCCTCTTTTAGGTCTAAAGTCACAAGCCAAGCCTTCTTGCCCAGCATAGGCAGAAGCTGTTGTAAAGTCAACATTTTGAATTTTGGAATGTCCGGGAATGTGTTCAGAATAGATAGGTCCAGTATCGGCCTCCATGCCTTGTCTTTTCTGGGTACCAAGAACAGTCTTAAGTAAAATCCTTGTCCCCGCTCTTGCTCTGGTACTTGCTGAACGGCCCCCATGTCCATGAGGGATGAAATTTGTTTTTGTGCCTCTGCCCATTGATTTTTTGGCAGATCTGGCCAGCCATTTGCCTTTGGCAGAGTATGGAAATGGAATTTGTAACCTTGTGACACTATATTTAGAACCCACTTGTCCTGGTTATAATGTACCAATTTTGAGCAAAAAGTGCTAATTTCCCCCGTAAAGGTGCTGCCAGAAGATAAGTGCTTGGGGCAGGCAAGGGAAAGTCATTGGGGCTGCTTTCTGTATGTTTATGCTTTATCTTCTCCAGCTTTGGAGGTAGAAGCACCTCATTGTTTTGACCTATAAGAACCTTGCGCCTGGGATCTGCCCCTATGGTGTCTGGATCTGCCCCTATGAGGTCTGTCTGAAAAAGGAAAGGACCAATTTTTTGTAGGCCAGTGTCTACTAAACCTAGGTGGCTGTACTTGTAAAGAAACTAACAGTTTGCATAAATTTAGCTTTGTCTTCCATTTTCTTTAACACCTCTTCTGCCTTAACACCAAACAAAGTATCATGCTGTAAAGGTGCATCTAGTAACTTAACTTTAACATGATCAGGCAGATTTTATTCCTTTAACCAAGTATGCCTCCTAATTACAGAACCCGTAACTGAGGCCCTGCAGGAGGCCTCCAAAGAATCAAAACCACATTGCGAAGTATGCTTTCCAACTTGTTCAGCTGCATGCAATACATCCTGCATCTCTTTGTTTTCAGCACATTCAGAATTTAACATCAATTTCTGTTTAAGCAATCCCATGAGATGTTGCTGATACTTGAGCATATGAAACTGACAGTTTAAGGCCCTTATAGCCAAAGTTGCAGATGTGTAAACCTTTCTTCCCCAGCTATCCAGTGCCCTTGAATGTTTGCCAGAGGGGGTTGTTTTTTTTGCTGTAGAGGCCTTAACTCCCTTGCGGCCCTGTGAAATAGTTTCAGGGTCAGCAGCAGGGTTTTTAAAAAGAAATTTGAGTGAGTCAGGAACCCTGTAATATCTGTCAGGCTTAACAGAAAATGGAGGTAAGGAGTCAGGGGTCAAACTAGACTCTGAAAACACATCATCTACAATGTCTAACACAGGGGGAATGGCTAGAGGCCTGTGCGGAGGTAATCAAAGGAAATCCCTGAGCCTCTTTTTAGATTCTGAAAAATCTTGGCTTTCCCAGTGGAAATGCTCCCTCATGGTATGCAAGGTTTCCCCAAAGGAATAATCTTCAGGAGGGGATGCTGAAGGTATAGATTCTTCAGCATCAGAATCTTCATAGGGGGGTAAAGAATATCCCTGATCAGAAGAGGAATCAAAAGAAATAGAAACCTGATCTGAAGATTCATAGTCAGTGTCTTGCCTAGGCCTTTTATGAGGAGGGGGATGGGAATCCCTGATCAAGGTAATCAGGTCTTAGACCATTTTGACGAAGAAAACCACCAGGCACAGGAGCTGAGCAGCTGAAATGGTTTATTCTGGTACCTCGGCTACAAATAGCCTTCAAAGGAATAACCATTCAAGTTTCTTACATCTTGTTATAATAAAAGCCAAATTGCTCATTAAACAATTAAACAATTAAACAATGCATTACTAGCAAATTCAA